>NC_081153.1:6660134-6850134 GCF_958295425.1 Solea solea | reverse complement strand
GCCATTTCACACTACTGACCAGTACAAATTGGATAAGGGTCCATTCTCTCTGCACCAGCACACTTTAACACACAGACACAACATGCCTACGCGCACACATAAACACACACAGACATACACACACATGTGTGCACGAACACGCGTGCTACACAACAACCTCAAAATGGCCGAAATGCTGTGGTTAGAGTCAGTCTGGCAGTAAAGTTACAGAGCAGAGAGAAGAGGCCAGCTGAGATAAGAGCGCCGTGATGCTGTTGTTGTTCTTTTTCTTCTCCTCCACAATAAACCCATTTTCTACTTTTTTTTTTACATATTAATATGTATACTTTATTTCTTAACGAAATGCATAAGATAAAAAAAAATGTTGTCACAAGTGTGTTATGTATATATTCATTCTATTTTTAAAATATTAATATTAATGTACAGGAGTTTTATATTTTTATTTATTTTTAAATAAAACACATTGTAAAACAAAAATATTCTCCTGCAACGGTGTATTATGTGGATAGATGTTACTATTGTTGTCATGTGGATCTTGTTTTTTCCTCTTCTTTTCTTCCTTTAATGTCATCATTATATCATTATTCAAATTTTACTTTTTAATTATTAATATTATTTTTACTGTTTAGGATTGGGATTTGTAGTAAAATGCAGTGAAAAAAATAAAAGCACAGGTGCATAATGTGGGGAAAATCTTATGATAAACACTGTTCCTGTTGTTGTTGTTGTTGTATGGATCAAGTCATAAGAAAGGTCTGTGATGCCGTTGCCTCTTTTTCCTCCCATAAAACTTTAAATCCCATTTTCCAGAAGCTTTGTTTACACAAATACATTTTTATAAACACTAATATAACTGTACAGCAGGTCTTTTTTAAATAAAATTTCCAGCAAAGGTGAATTAGGTGGAGAAAATATATAAAGCACCAGATTATCTTTTGTGTTTTTGTAATATAATGCAGTAGAAAATGTAGAAGAAATACAGAAAGCACCTTATTATGAAAACTGACCATTGTTGCCACTGTTGTCGCATCGATCTTGTCACATCGTGTCTGCATCTTTTCTTTAAACCTTCCACTTCCTACACGTGGCTTAAACCCTGAGTTTGTTCTGTTGTGTCTATAGCCGTTTGTCCACTTTTATTAACCATACCTCAAACCTCCCTAATTTCTACAGCATATAAATACACCTCTGTGCTCTCACCTCTCTATTCACTCTGAGACAGTATTGATTGCAAGCCAGGTTTTTCAATGTGGCAGAAAGGGTCACAGTGCAGCACAATATATATATATATATATTTATATTTATATAAATATATATATATGGCGCGCTATACCCTTTGCTTCCCCCGCCAACCTCACCTCACACAGCTTCATATAGAGCTGTGTAATTACAGCGTGGCCTTGCCATACCCTCCTATAGCGTCTAATTGTGTGGATGCCAGGGCCACATGCTGTTAGTGTGCATTGTGTACGTTTGTGTTTGCCTACATGTGCGCTTGTAGTGAACCGACTTCCACATGAGCAGGGGCAGCAAGGAAGATGTATTGTCTTCATATAGATCCGAGTTGTGACTGTAAACGCTGCAGGATTCACACGGCAGAGAAAACCTGCGTGGTGTTGTAACAATTCTCTGACCGTTGAAGGAAAACTGTGACACACTCGACGGAGCCACCAGAGAGTGCAAACCTCAGTTCCCCACAGTTTCAGTACACTTCAAAAAGGTAAAACTTTTCCAAATCACCACTCCCAAAAAATAAAGCTGATCATTTCCTCCTTGAGCTATAATCTACATCCCAAGAAAATTTCATCAGTGTTATATATTATTACCTTTTTGATTTATGCTGCTCACAAACACTGGCAAAGAAAAAACATTGCAGTCTCGCCAGAAGCAACAAAGGAGCAGGATGAACTTAATTAAAACTGTTTCACAAAACTGTTCAAACAAACTGAGCAAACATAAAATATTATTAAACAATTTCGGAGTTGGTGTAACAAACTCTATATACGTACCTTGCCATGTAATTTAAAAGCAGTACAAACTACATCCTCCATCACGCTGAACCAAAAACTCTTCAAAATAACTTAAATAAACGACAAACATAATGATCAGTCATTTGATTCGTTCTGATCTTACTGTAACTAATAAACTGACTATTAACATCAAGTAAAGCAAATTACATGGCTGCTAAAACGGCTATAGTGTTATAGGACAAACTATTGAAATTCAACAACTTTAAGCTAAAAAAGAAGAAATAATATTAAACGGTTGTCTCTCCGTTGGTGTTTTCATGGTGTTCTCTTTCTCAAGCCTGTGTTTGACCTACTGTAACATTTTAATTGTCATTACCACAATAAATGATATAAGATGGTTTATGGTGAGGTTATTTATTCCTGGAGAGTCCATGTGTAAGCGTAGCAGAGACAGTAAGGATTGTGTATTAACCTGACATGGGAGCAGCTGATTGTCTGTCATAACCACACTTATCTAATAACTAACCCACGTTAGCTGGAACACAGTTAGAGTTGTGTTTATTCCAGTCATAAAATAACATTTACACTACTGCCTCAGACACACATATGTAAACAAACCAAAAGGCCAGCTTTGGTTATGATGTCATACGAGGATTTCTCTGGAGGCCACAGGACTCCAACTTAGTGTTTGTACATTTGTGAATCTGAATATTTGTGTGTCGTCGTGTATGTGTGTGTGTGTGTGTGTGTGTGTGTGTGTGTGTATGTACTTGCAGGCCAGACACACGTGGGCGGGTGTGTTTACATTTGCGAACAGGGGGCACGCGGGGCGATATCTCACGGTAATCGATGGACGAGGGAGTGAGCAGGGGAGGGACAGAGGGAGGGAGGGAGTCAAAATAAAAGAAGAAAAAAAGAAAAAGAAAATCGGTAAGGAAAGCAGGTTATCTCTCGTCATTAATGGAGGGATTCCCGTGTGGAGGGAAGGAAGGAGGGGTTGTGTCGGGGAAAGACCTGGACTCATTGAGAAAAAGCACAGAGTGTTTGGCATGAAGAGAAAGCAGACAATTATCTATATTGATTAAAGCCAGCCAGCCAGCACAGGGAAGACAGAAAACTATGGCTGGATCAATAGAGACGGAGGCAGGCAGGGAGGGAGGTAGAGAGGGTAAGGGAAAGAGGGATAGCTGGAGACAGACGAGAGGGTGAGAAGACTCAACAGATGAAAAAGTGAGCCGAGAGATTATGAACAGAAAGAGAGAATGAATTAAAGCATGATGAGGAGGGTGGTGGAGGTGAAGAAGAAGAAATGACTGGTGAGAAATCTCAGCGCGAGGGTCGATGAATTTAACCAACGACTGGGAAGGTGTTAATGAAAATGACGTGTGGGCATTTGATGACTTAGCGTTGAATGCACTTGAGGCAGAGTGTGAGGAGATCAATACGTAGACAGATCCGTGGTGCACGTATGGACACGTTCAAGGAGGGAGTACGGTAGAGGATGAGGAGAAGAGAGGGATGAAGGGCTGCTGGAGGAGGAGGAGGATGACGATAAAGGGAAAGAAAGAGATGGATGAGCACATGGACGGAGCAAGGACAGGAGTTTGATTGTATGTGGGTCACATGATCCTCAGGACGCGCCCTGTCCAGTGGACGGCACATCGAGGGTTATGTGTTCTGTTTCGGCTTTTTTACATTTGACTCTTGGTGGACAAATGAAACACTTGTGTCCACATAAGCAACATCTGTTCTCACCGTCATGTACACAAACTCACAGAATCATAATTAGGAGAAAAGCCTCTCAAATGATTAATGTTAAAACACTTTCTAAGTAGTAAACAGGCTTAAAATGTACATTTTTATGTAAAAATACTGTTTAACAGTCCTGGTCTCATAAAGGCAAACTTTTACTCTAGTAAAATACTTTCATATAATCATATCTAATTTTCCTGACATTGTAAATAAAAGGGAAAATAAGAAAAATAAAGTTAAACCCCGAAAATATTAAATCATAACCGTATGTTACGCATACAAATCTATGATTTATTGGAAAATTGCTGTAGAAATAAATTTGTTATCTTATCATTGATTAAACAAATAACTACAGTTTAATCTCCACTGTCTTCTGTTGAGCTCAGCTGGTAATTAAACGTTTTAAAACACAGCTTTATTCTTCTGTGTGAAGTTATATGGACTAGTGAGCACACTCCCTCCTTTATTTTCCTCTCCTCCGCCCGTGTGGTCTCCGCATCAACACGATCTCCTCTTTTCTCCCACTCGTCCACTTTCATTCACAATTTCTCCACCTCAATTTGTCTGTCTCTTCAGGTCTACCTTGTGCCCATTCACTGCCTCGCTCCCTTCACTCCATCTTCATTCCTCTCTCTCTCTCTCCCTCCATCTCTCCTTCCACAGGGTCACTCTGATGGTCACCAAGGTGCTGTAGTGAGCAGTGTGGAGGATTGTAGGTCTGGGACGAAATGGCCCTTAAATGGCTCTCAAACTCACACCGGCTTTATTGATGCTCTGGCCTGACGCCAGCTCGCCTCAACTATCTGTGTGTGTGTGTGTGTGTGTGTGTGTGTGTGTGTCAGAGGAAGAGTGGTACTGATTGCTATGTTGATTATACAGAGCAGTCCCGCACCTCTCTTTGAAAGCATCTTAACGCAGCTGGTGTGGAGAGACGAGACGTGGACAGGTGGACAAACACGACTCGGCTCAGAGGTTTTTCGTGCTCCTCTCTGTCTGTGTCCCTGCGTGTGTGTGTGTAAATCAGTTTTTAAACTTCACATGTCTCTCACACCCGCTGCAGTGCAGGTAAATACAGAGTCAGGGAAATGTATTATGCTGCAACACGCTGCAACTGTTGCTTAACACTGACTCATTTCAGCTCTGCTCCGACTATGAATGTGTAAAATAAGGGAATAACTCGTGAAGTTTTCTATTACAAGCAGTATTTTGGAACTGAGTTTAGTCCTGTATGTCTTTTAGGTGTCTGTGTTTACTTACCTCCACATTTATGGTAAAGATTAAATTATGTATTAAGGGCTGCAATGATTATTCCATTCATCGATTACTAAATTGATCAGCAAGTATCTTCATAGGCACTTAATAGGTTTGAGTGGTGTTTTTTTTTTTTTAAATAATTAAAACAAGCTTTCTGATTATTATTATTTTCTAGTTTCCTTGCTCAATATAACGAAAGAAATCATTAAAACTAACACCATCATCATTTCCAGGTTTTGGTAAACATCGATCAACATTTTTCAACACTTTCTGACATTTTTAAAGACCAAACAAGTTAGTTACATTAGTTGCAGCCCTATTGTCAAGCTGTAAAATATAGAGAAAAAGATGGATTCAAGTAAAGATATCCAACATTAAAAAGGAAGAAGGAAAAAGAAGCTATAGCTAAAGAAGAAGCGAAAAAGAAATGAAGAAGAGCATTATTTAGTCCCAAAGGTCAACTGTGTGATGAAACTTCTCTAAACATTGACGGACATAATGTCTGCTGCTGTAGGCTATAAGTGATGGAAAAAGCAAAGCTAGCCAGGGCAACGCATTTGACCTGAGGAGATATAAAACCTGCACAGCTAAATTTAACACAGTAGCAAGTCAGCTAACCTCCCCAAGAAACATAAAGTAAGCATGAACAACTCCATTGACACTGTCACACTGCTGGTTGGTTGAATTTTGTTGTCTTTTTTCACTGTCTTTGGGTCATATTAGCTTAGCATTTCTATATGTCATCCAACTGCAGCTAAAGAAACAGTGATGTACTGACAACTACATCATTATCATCTTCACGTAGTTGGTCGAGAGACTTTGCCTCATAGCTTAGCATTTGTACAAGCATCAACCAAAGCTCGGTGTGTTAAAGCCGTTTTGATTCCTTAGTGTTTAAAACCTTGGTATGGATTTAACAGAAACTGAATTAGACACTATTTTAGTGAGTTTGACAGTCTGCAGTGTGACATTACAGAAAATTCAGGTGAATTATTTTATGTAAATTTCACACACCTTTAAGTACCAAAACAAAGGTAGTTTTGGGGAATCATCTTGGTTCAAATATTAGTGTGGTTTTAAAATCCTGCAATGCCAATAGTTAATGGTCTGTATTTATATAGCACTTTTCTAGTCTTGGTGACCACTCAAAGCTGCATTACACTACAGTTTTGCCATTCATCCATTCACTCACTCTTTCATACAGTGCATCTATGTGCAGCACATTTTAGGTCTTTCATTACTCATTCACACGTTGCCAGCACAGCCTTCAGGAGCAGGGGGTTAAGTGTCTTGCCCAAGGACACATCAGCATGTAGACTAGCTGCGCCAGGAATCGAACCCACAACCTTCGAGATGAAAGACGACTTCCAGCTGTTATTGTAATGACTAATTGGGGGATGATGCATTTGAGTAAACTCATATCACCGCGGTCTGACAATCCTTTAAAGACATAAAACTATAACTGGAAAATGGACATTGCTGTGAAAAAATCTGGAGTGGCTGAGCAGAAAATCCACAGTGGTGGTCATGCTGCTCTTCCCTGAGCGCACACACACACACACACACACAAACACACACGCTCAGGCTACATATGAGTTGCCTCAGTCAGTCATATATATTTAGGAGTCTCATCCACATTCCGGCCGAATGTCCGGCTACTTTTGCTTCAGCTGACGTTGGCATGTTACTGTGGAATTGCTGCAACACAGCTGTGCAGAGCAACCACTGTGGTGGTCATGCTGCTCTTCCCTGAGCACACACACACACACACACACACACACACATAACCTCAGCCCTCTCCTCTATCCTCTATAAGGGTGAAGTGTAATCAAAAGTGTAGGAATCTTATCAGCCACGAAAAAATAAAACAAATTAATTGAATTTTTGACATTTGTAGGTTTTTTTTTTTAATATCAGCTCCACATATAAGATATGCAGATGTGTTATCACTGCATCACGTTCCTCATTCCTCCGAGGAAAAGAGATGAAGTATTTTGACATATCGATATGAGGATGCCTCGGTAACTAGCCTTGCTCCCATATTGCCTCTGACATGCGATTGATGAACGACTGAATTCAATAAAACACAACCTGATTCCGCAGACGTATGTTTAAGGGGGGTCTGATCAGAGTTGCCTTGGTTATAAGGAACTATGAGTGTGTATATGTGTGTGTGTGTGTATGATGGGAGGGGTCATGCTTATGAAAAATAAATTTCAAAAACCCAGCATTACCCCTGCTCAGGCCCGAGCACCAGCCTTTGCATTTCAATGTGAGGTGCAGCCTCCATTATTTATGATGCTTTACACCTCAAAACCACATGCCTGCCTCTCTCTACCTCCCTCTCTCTCTCTCTCTCCACATATCCCCATAGTAACCACACTCACACTGGGTCTCCAAGAACACTATCTGAATGTACGGAGACTGAGAGACAGCGAGCCGTGGGACAGTTTGATGGGTGACAACGTGCAGAAAGTTCAAAAACCAACTGAATGACATCATCACAGCAACATGTTTGTATATTTTAACATCTGTGGTGATTTGGTGGCGGGATCAGGATTATTACAGGTGCGAACCATCAGCGTCAGATTACTATAAAGTGTTTCCTCAACTTTGATTTTTGGTGTTTTAGCTACAAACGTGTTCAGAGGTAACAGCGGCCGTCACATCAACATCTACTCAACGCTCTCTGTCTGCCTGTCGGCGTCTTCACCTGAAGGAAGCAGGTTTTTATCTTGACATGTGAGATGCTTCACTGACACTAACTGTGCAGTATATCAACACTGAACTGAAGTCTCTGTGCTTAAAATACATTATATCAGAGCATATACCTACAGACGCAGAATATAGATAGTAACGGTTGGTACACTCAGGGTCGCTTTATTAGGAACACAGTATGACATTTTTGTGCATTCACAAAAAGTCGTTCTTCCTTGTGCAATACGATAATCAATACGATAATCAATACGTCAGGGCAAATTAACAAGGCACTCTAAAGTAAACAGTCCCTGCCAGTTTCACTCACCAGGCGTCACTACTTGAAGTCTCCTCGTGGAGCTCGAATGAATGAGTGAATGTTGGGGTGAAGTTACCTGGCCAAAGAGGGAGTTTACAGCGGGATAATGGCAGAGAAATCTACGTTAAGAGATGCTCCAACCACGTTCAATACATAGAGTTTTAACTTTTCACGTTTTGTTTTCTTCAGTTAGACAGATATCGTCATGCATAGCTATGATTGTCTTGCAATATATTATCACAGAATCGTTTTATCGGGATATTATTGGTATCGTGGACCGTGTATCGTATCATGAGGTACCCTGTGATTCCCACCCCTACTTTTTATATCATTTTGAACCAGTCGGGTCATTCTCCTCTGCCATTCTCTCCCTAGTTTTTTCCTTTTTTTGTGTGTGTGTAAAAATCCCAGTAGATCAGCAATTTTTTGAAATACTCAGATACTCTGGCATCAACAACCATGACACATTCAAAGTCACTTCAATCACCTTCCTTTCTCAGGTCGCCGTGACCATGTCGACGCAGCTGAACGGGTATAACTAATAAAGTGGCAGGAGAGTGCATGTCACAATTTAAATGGATGAATCTGAGAACTTTTCCCTGGAACACGTGATAGTGTACAATTGGACCTCAATTTGAGGACCATAGCTTTATAGTTCTTGCTTAACTTTAATTTTTCAACGTCATTTTTCTTCTCACCATATTTATTATGCCAAAGAAACCCCCAATGAAAACCTTTTTGATTCTGAGAAGTACCTAATTAAGTGGTCAGTGAGAATAAGTAGCACCTTTCATCCATTCACAAAGTACAAAATACACATTCATAAAACCACCTGGAGTAATTTGGGCTTAAGTGTCTCATTGATTACCAAAACAGTTGGCGATTAATTGGTAATTTATCAATTGAGTGCTGCCTATAGTCAAACAAAAAACACAAGATCTCTTAGTTCTACTAAGTAACTTGAGAACTCTTCAACTCTTAACTGTATAAAACATAATGCCCCTGAGGACCACCTTCATAGTGTTTATGGTCTTTTTGGTGCTCAAACATTATCAAAGGCACTTCAGAACATAAAAATACATAGAACTCAGACTGAAGAATGATCTGCAGGCTTCTACGGTCAGCCATATTTCTCCACTACTGAAAAACCTGCATGTGTTTCCATGAATTGGCTGCAAGTCTGAGAGCGTGCCCTCGTCATTGTCCTGAAGGTTGACGTGCACAGTGCAGGCCTTTGTGGCGTCCGCATGCAGCTGAAAGTGTAAAATGAAACTAATGTAATAAGCCGCGGAGCCCAGAGAAGGGACGAGTCTTTTCATGGCGGTAGATTTATCGTCTTCCAGTGCAGAAGAATCTCCATTTCCTGAATTAAAGGGCAGAAGTGACCCTGGCCCTGTGACAATAGTTGGTGTGTAGCGTTAGAACATCTGCCAGACATTAGTCAAACACACCATCGCCTAAATGATGGAGCTTCTGAGGGGGGTTGTAAATTACAATGGGAAAGAGGGGGTAATATCCATCAGTCCATCCATCTGTGTGTGTGTGTGTGTGTGTGTGTCTGGACCCTTGGACAAAAGGCCTGCTGCTGCTGCTACACTGGCCAAAAGCTCTGGTGGTCAGAAGTAATGAACCTTACCCTTCCCCCCTCACACACACACACACACGTAGGTATAGATACATATATATTTATAAACACACACTGCCCATCCCCCCGTGTCTCCCCTCTTCAGCTCTACCTTGGCCTGCAGTGGCTGTGTCACTGCTAATATTGACGACACCCCCTTACCCTCTCTCTCTCTCTCTGTCCCCCCATCTCCTCCCTCCCTCCCTCCCCCCCTTCCCCCCTTCCTTTGGCCGGCAACCGCTGTTGTCCACATCTCACCTCATCCATAGTAGACAGTATTGATTTTCAGCACGGAAAATAAAAAAGGCCATGAATTTTAATGCCTCACTGTCTGTCTGTCTGTCTGTCGCCCTCCCCCTCTCTCTCTCTCTGAGTACTCATCTTCACCTCCTCTTTCTCTCTCCTATTCTATGATCCCATCCTCTTTCTCTATGTCCCTCTCTCTTTTCTTCCCTGACCAATGCTCTCTTTCTCTTTCTCTCTCTCCCTTTTTCTTTTTCTCTGTACTTTCAAAAAAACCACCCACCACCCCTCTTCTCTCTCTCTCTTCATTTTTCTTTCCCTCATTTTCTTGTCCTGGGGGAAGGATAGTGAGGAGACAAAAAAAAGACAGGGAGCAGTGATGTGTGTGTGTGTGTGTGTTTGGGTCAACTGCCATTTCCAAGCTTATACAGTAGCAGCCTTGTTAACTAATCCATGTGAATGTGTGTGTATGTGAGGGAAGAAGAAAAAAAAGAGAGGGGGTGAGTGTGATGGGATTTGGAGAAAATAACAATATAGGAGGACATTTCTTGTCAAATTAAGCAGACATAAAAGTCCAAACAGTCAGTATCTGATCATTTTTTTTCTTTGAAGCACATGAAAAATCAAATTTTTTCCCCTTCCGAATCACAGGCTCCTGCTGTAAAACCAGCGAGCCGTTTCACGCCGTCTTACCTTCAAGTGCGGCTGCAGCAGAGCTTGACTGGATTTCTCCTGTTTTATTAAGCCTGTGAGTGGCCACTGGTGACCACTACAGTCCACTCCGTGGCTAATGTTGAGTGAAGTGAGGAAAGGTACGATAAAAAACGGAAAACACATATTCCCGTTTCTTCTTCTTTCTTTTTTTTATTATATACATAAACTGGAATCATGGAGTCGTGTTTCAAAAAACGAGTCTTTTTTTTCCCCATGTTTACACAAATTTACGGAAATAATAATGTTTTTTTTGGGGTGTAATTTTATCAATATGACGGTAAAACACAGTAGTGATGAGAGAAAACCTTCAAGTTGGAACATAGTGATTTCACCACTCGGGAGCAGAAGAAGAAAAGTGGCGATTGCCATCAATGACAGGTTACATGCGTCTGTCAGAGAATATCATCGTTGTCAGGAGGGAGAGAGAAAAAAAAAAGAGAAAGTGTTTCTGCAGAAAGCACAATTTCCAGGATCAGAGGAAGTATGTATCTGAAATTGTAATATTGGGTGTTAACGGTCAAACGGCTCAAACCTCACTTACTACATAAACAGCAAACTTTCATTTCCAGCAGGTGGAAAAAGAGAAAGATAAAATTATCAGTTACACAGATTTCCCCGGACAGCAGTGCAATTTTTCCAAACACACAAACGGAATCCACCGAGCTTCAGCCTGAACCACCGGCTGCATATGTGACATATGTACCTCCAGAATAACTGTAAGATGTAATCAGAGCAGAGATTACACACACACACACATACTGGCAGTGTAGAAAACTAAAAGATTAAGATAATACCTGAACTGTAAAGTGATATAAAACACACACACACAGACATTATGTTTACATGGACACATACATGTATGTATCTAATCCAGCTATTGACCTTGGTCTGAAACCATTTCCTTTTTCATTTTTACCACGAGTTGCTTACAGAATAATCCATTCATATTCATGCTTACTTATACTGTTCCAGAGGATTTTTCCAGATTATGATCTTTGCACAATATTTGACAATTCCAATCAAAAACCTTTCCACATCAAACACATGGCTAGAGATTCTGACTGCATGATAATGGCGTGTTCCAGTAGTAAGGCGAAAGTCATAGTTTCAGGGTTCCTGGACAGGAAGTTTCAACTAGAAAATTGGAAAGTCATTACGTATCAAAACAAGCACTTTTACTTTGAAATTCTGTGAAATATCATTACTGTGATACCATGTGTTATAATTTCAACTCTTTAACGGCTATCCTTTCTTGCTTATTTTAACCATAAAAGGGCCAGAAAATGTCCCGTGAGTTAAGGGCTTTTGCCTATTTTTCAACACAAGATTTGGCGTGTTAAATTTGAAGTTTGAACAGTATAAAACAGATTTTAAATAATTTGTTTGAGTCTTTGTCTGGAAACATATGTACAGGTGTTTCAACTCTCTCCTCTCTGGTGACAAAGACGCTGATTTGCCGGCTTCCTGCAACAGTGGGAATGAAAACTGCAATCACCATGTTGGCTTTAAAGTGCAACTTCCTAGCTTTACAGAAACTGTTGGAATTTTCCCAGTAGCACAGCCCGGGTCATGTAATTACAGTAATGCAAAGTGTACTTGGTATTAAAGGGTTGAACTTGTATTGCCCACCTGCTACTGAACCGTTGTTTCCTTCTCCACCTTTTATTTCTCTAGACCGGGCCCCCTCCAGATCACACTGGACGCTTATTGGCCCCCGGGTCTTTTGAGTTTGACACCCCTGTCTTATAAGATTGCTGAAATGGCTCAGTCTCCTATGAGGCATAATACAATTTGCCTGAAAACACACATTAGTTGCACTTTTGGCTTGCAAACTAAGACAAAGACAGGCCACAAACGGACACGCAGATCTGTAGAATACACACAAATTCACAAAGAAACACTGGTTTACTTTAAACCTCATTATATATATATATATATATATATATATATACAGTATATATATATAAAAACACTACTCATTTGTCTGTTGGACAAATCCTCAGCAAACACAGTACACGCTCCGTCAGCGCCTGGACTGTAAAGGCACACACACACACACATCCCAGAGAACGACCATTACCAGGCAGCCTGGCTAGCTGCGGCTCTTACAAGTCAAGTCATTCTCCATTTGCTGCATAACCTTCAGGCCAGCTCAATCGACCGTCAACCGGGATGCTTTCAAAACAAACTCCAACCCATTATCAGGAAGAATGCCACAAACACAAGCAGCGGGTTAAATGTCAGATGCCGGGGAAAAAAATAAAAAAATAAAAATCTGACACTTAATGTATCCTTGAACCATGCATCTCCGTGTGTCTCCGCAACAAATGTTCCTTCACCGCAGAACAAATGAAACCACAACAATAATGCAAACAACACAACTTATTTGTATGTTTTGTCAGCTCATTTTGAGAGGCATGAACAGTGGACAATGACTGGATGTATTATTATTTTTATTTTTTTTTAACTGCACAATGAGTGTGTGTTTGTTCACGTAGGCTTGTCGGCCGCATTCTGACAACGTGTGTCTAGCAGACGGAAAACGTGGAATTTTCCTCTTTTTTAATAAAAGCATATTGTTAGTTGAAGGTTTGTTCACTCAGAGCAACCTGAAGGACACATGGGCGAAAAAAACCCACACTGAATAAATGCCGACCCTTCCACAAACAATTAAAAGAGTTATCATCTTGTCTTGCTCTGTGGTTCTTTGTAGGACAATGAAAAACCCCAGCAGCTGCAGATGGAGCATTGTTGTTGTATCTCATGTTCCAATAGGAACTGGGGCATTTATTGTATATATTGTGTAACTGGAAGTCAATGCTATACATTTGGACTATTCTTATTTGATTGCACTGTTTTTAATGGATCACTGAGATTAACTAAGTCAAGTTTGGTTGTGCTGTGTGTTTATGTTCTTGTTTACTATGCTTTTTGTACGGCCTGCTGCTACCAAACAATAAATTGAACTGATGGCACTTTTTCCATATGTACTGATATGAATATCAGTCTTTTACATTACTACTACACTCTTAACAACACATTTCTGCTCATACATCAACAATCAGCCATTTTTAAAACACAATGCTCCAACTGTGGAACAAAAATTCTGGTCCTATAAAATAGAAATAAACTGCCCACAACATGTATTATTTAAAATGTTGTTGCTGCTTTTATTTACAGTTTTAAAGTGAAGTATTTCTGTGATATTTAGGGTTATTGGATAGTATTGGATTCCGCCCCCCCGATATCTTGTCAAGTATTTTGACCAGTGTTGGACTAATAGCTCATTTCTACTCAGGAGGGTCATTCACTGGCTCTCTGGTCGTCTTCAGTCTGCAGTCTGACATGTTTTTCACTTCCAAGAAACTGATAGAAACAAGGCACTCCATATAGAAAGCATAGGTGTGGGAATCGTGGGGCTTAGTATAACACTTATATCACAACACAGCCGTTCTGTGTTAATCAATACATGGCAAGACACTTCATCTATGTAAATGAAGAATACAAAATACCACTCAATGGTAAAACAGTCTTATCGCGCCATCACCGCTCCCCATGTTAGCCTGATTACTGTGACATGGGCCACTTCAAGGAATCATCAGCAACATGATCTGGATCATGTCCTGGGAAATTTAGCTGCACGATATGGTCAAAGAATCCCATTGCGATTGTAAAATGATTCGTAAATCGACGTGACTGCTCACTGTGTCGACAAATACTTTCTCATCAAAAGAGAAAAGATTTCTGGGCCGATGAATTCCTGCAGCACGGCATAATTTCATCATTACACTGTTTGTCACACATTTTATCTTCATCGAATAATTGCAGTGTCTTCCCATTTTTGTGATTCTGGTTAGTGTGTGTTTTATTGTGCAGACCTGCCGGGACATTGGGTCCAGGAGACTGTCCCCATGAGTCGTGTTCACACCAGCAGAAAACTCTCTGTAGATGCTGGAGGTGGTGGAGTCTGGCTTGAACATGCAGGAGGAAGTGGATTATGTATTATTTAGACGTGGATTATATTATATAGTGGATTATTTAGACGTTCTCCTGCTGTGTTCTCACATGAGCTCACTATGTAGTTATCTGGAGATTAGAGGAGGGAACAGGCAGGAGGATTTCTGGAAAATGTTTGGAGCAACTTTTGCAGAGATGTCTCAAATATAGGCTATAAGAAGCCTCACAAACGTGAATATTTTCTTGGATTTATATGACAATAAACTGAAAATCTTTGCTTTGTGGAAAAAAAAAGCACATTATCTTTTATACAGTTGTGAAAATTCATACTTTCTAAGTAGAAAATCAATGCAGAACGCAAAGATCTTCTGTTTTCATTACATTTAAATTGAATACGAGGGTGTAAGCTCGACACTGTTGATGTTGTGATGGATATTTATTGTTCTTAATCATATATTTTATGGGCAGACCAAAGAAGATATCCCTGCTCCAGCTGGACAATAACATTCTATTCTATTCTATATTGGACTAAGGTTGTGAGAGTGAATTGATTAAGTATTTGGTTTGATTTATTACTAAATTTTGTGTTTGAGAGTGGGTTTTGTTTTTAAGAGAAACAAGCTTCTTAAATGTGAATAACTTCTGTTTTTTTGCAACAAATGTCTTGTTTAGTGGACAAAACAAGACATTTGAAGACATCCTTATTCAGAGTTTTGGGGAACAGTGATCAACTAAATGAATAACCTCAAATAAAATCAACAGATTACTTACAACAATATCTAAATCCTCGGCCCAACTCACTAATGCAATCCTAACACGCGCCCTAAAACCACTTTCTCAATGACAATACCTTTGAAAACACAACAAGGAGCCTCCCAATCCTGTTAATCCACTCATCCACTCAATGTCAAGTCCACCGTCTGTGCGTCCGTCTGGCTGGATGACCCAGGCCCCACCCACCTTGACCCTGACCCGAGACCCGCAGCACCAACCCCCACAGTGACGACCACAATGGAGCCTCATAACAAAAACATAATGACTGGAGATTCTTTTGAAAAGGTGAAATGCTACACTGGTTTTAATAATCCATAGATCAACCGCCATATAACAAATAAGTGCAGATAATACAACTTACAGTATTTTCCTTACTTTAAAGTTTAAGGATGTTAATTTTAATGAGATCAATTTACAAAAAATATTAAATTTAACACTACTTTAGATAGTATTTGGTCTAAATTTGAATTGGTGTTAAATGTGAGCATCTTAATGATGAGTTTAAATAAAAGGACACTGAACCCTTGTTATATTAATAATGAAGAAAATAATGTTGTAATATATACTGTAGTTGAGTTATTGGGCAGCACAGAACCAAAAACAAATCCACCTAAAAGTCAAATACGTTGAATCAGTGCTGCGGCTAATAACGTTTCCAGGTTTAATGGAAGATTAAATCACCAGCACCAACAGACATGTTTGTCAAAGCGAGGCTGACCTCTGCGCATGACCCCGGCCCATCCCCATAACACCAGCCCTCCGTGTCTCACTGACCCCCAATAAAAAACGAGCAGCCAAACACTGCTCCCCCCCCCCGCAGGCTGTCAGGTCTCGTCTGTCGTGGCCTGCTCCGGCCCCGGACGACCCCGCTCCGTCCCGGGACTTGAACTTGAGACTTGACACAACAGCCTGGCCAGGCGTGGACAGATGAAAGAGAAGAATAGGCGGGTGAGGGGTCGCATGCATATGAATCGCCGCAGCAACGGTGAGGGGAGGTGTGGGGTTAGAGGATGAAGGTTAAAGGTCAACCCCCCACACATCTCCGGGCCCTGCGCAGACCGCTGCCTAACTGACGAGCAGACAAAGGACGTGAGGAGGGGGGGGGGGGGGGTCAGGATGTGACACGGGGCGCCGGATGCTCGGACCCCAACACACGGAGAGACGTGGGGGGCTGGGTCAGTGAACACACACGGGCAGATGCACTATGCAAACACTCAGAATCACATGTGCCACAGCTGATAGACAAAGATATGCAGACACTGACAAACCGTCATCCATATAGACTTCAACACGGAGCTGAACAATATAGGGGAAATATCTAAATGCTATCTTTCTGACATATTCTGATTATTTTGATTTGGAAAACCAGTCAAATATCACCAATATCAATTCAATATTCATCGTTTGAATTGATTTAAAACAAGACACACCATTTAATCAAATTTTTTGACTAGTATAGAACATTTAAAAATAAAAAAGTTGTAATAATAAATAGGGATATACAACATTATCGCACGATAAAACCACAATATTGGATTTAAAAAACATTTTAAAATGACCCGGGACTATAACAGGAAACTGAATAAGCTGCTTGACTTCTGAACCTGTGTCATCTATGACTATTACTTTTTCATATTTATTTATTTTGCAAAATGAAGAAAATGTATAACTGCACCTGCTGCGACATGAGCAGGCGAAATATTATGTTCATTTCACCGCTCAAGAGACAAAATGACCTCTGTAGTTAGGCACATGGAAAAATGTATATATATCTGTGTAGGTTATTAGCCCAAGCACCAACATCATGCATCCCTAATAATATAGAAATCATACTATTACAACTACATGTCTACCTGATACTGATTCTGTCAAAAAAGTTCTATTCACTGTAAAAATTGGCAGCCTTTTGCGATTTGCCAGTTTCATTGTTGCACGTTGTGATTTCGATTTCAAAGCGATTAATTGTTCAGATCCACTTCAACACACTTCATCTGACCTCCCACACACACACACACACACACACACACACACACTTCCTCAGCGCACATGAATGAACACACTGAGCAAATTTGCATCAATATTTCATCATGTCTAAATGCAGATGCTGACACTGCTGTGATAAACAAAGAGCCACTCAGTGACCATCACTACTTTTCAAAAAGAACAAAATCTAGGGCTGCGACGACGATTCCATTATTTATCAATTACTAAATAAATCACACCATTTTCATTTTAGGTTAGACTGTTAGGGAGGAGCCAATATGATACTGAGCAGTATCAGTATTGGTCAGATACTGGTCAATATGTGGATCTGATTTTGGAAATACAAAAAAAAAAAACAGTAAAAACATTTTATTTTATAAAGGCAGAATATTTGTTACACAGTTGGAGGATTATGTTTTTAAAATGGCTGATTATGTCTTAGGTGGTAAATGAATCAGCACAAATGTGTTGCTACCATCTTAGTCATTTAAACTATGTAAAAACCAGTGTCTCACACAGATATCGATGTACAGTATATACATACTCATCGTTTTCTGTTAAATGGATATATATTCTTGTGTAAACTGAATAACTGATGTGGACAGATTCATCAGAACTTCATTATTGTTATCTGCAGCTCTAACAAAACCCCCTTTTTTTTACCAAAATCAATAATAAGTAAGATTTAGGCCAAAGCTCATTATTGAATTCCATCAATGAAAGCCACAGTATGTGGTGGATTAGATTACAAAATGATAAAAGTGGCACAAAGTATCCGCCTGTTTTCTCGGCACCCGTCAGCTGATCAGAGTCACTGCTCCTCGTCTGGATCGATTCCTTCAGTGGGTCACGTGTCTTTGGGCAAGGCACCAAATTTCTATCACTCTTCAGCCTGACCCTAATAAAAACGTTTCATTTTACAAGATGAGATTATTAAGATTTACACACAGGGCCGTATATTGCAGGGGGAAAAAAAGAAAATTTAATTACCTGCTGAGCAGAAGGAGGAAATCTATCAATTTAATGGAGATATCATGATGTAACGACTATTTTAATTATTATTATACAGCTTCTTATTCCCGCTATTAAATGCCACATTATAGTTTGGCTGAATTTAAGTGATGTTTGAGCATAAATCTCTCATTTTTTTATTTCTCACATGTAGTTTAGATGTAAAATTGTGGAACAGAGTCAATGATCAGGCACAGTTTAATGCTGATTTGTGACGAGGGATGCTTGATATTGGACTTTTTGCCGATATCTGATATGCCGTTATATTGGGAATGCTTGGGGTGATAACTGATACCGACATATACATATAATAATTAAGTGAAATTAACTTAATTATTTTCACACTCATGTGGCAGCAGATGTAGATATACATCTTCTTTATCGAGCGAAATAAATAAATGGAAAAAATATATAAGCGTTGTAGTCATTAATCCTATCGGCACATCTTAATCTGCCGATACTGATATTGTACCGGTAATCCCCATGTGTGACCATGTACAGAACAGTATTGGTATATTTATGTATTAATGGTCAATCTTTCCGATGACTATGTTGAAAGGCATCTAGTCATTGACAATTGAACAATTAATCAACTAATTGGATAACCGGACTATAACCCATTCAAGTTTATAATGTACAGCCTAAAAGCGTATTTCCTGTTATGCTTTGTTGCATCACATATTTTATAATATCAGTAGGGTCTTTCAATATTAAAACCTTATTAAATGTGAATATTTTCTGCTCACCATTTGCAGCCCTAGTTATTAGTTAGCTAGTTGCTCGTTCATGCTGTATTCATGTTTCTTTTGTATTCTGTTGGAGTACATCGACCTGCATCAGTGATATGTGACACTGAAGCTGGGAGTTGTTGATATTGTGTCGGTATTTCCCAGCTCGACTTTGGGGGCCAAGTCAGTGCAGGCAAAACCAAATGCTTTGTCTCCTCCAGTAATGGATGAGTGACATGCTGTCTGAATGAGCTGCCATCCGACCATGTTCCATGACCCCGACGAGACTGTCGCCGCAGAGCTGGTGGCACAAAAACAACCATATGTGTGTGTGTGTGTGTGTGTGTAACAGAACATACTATGACTATGGTCATCGGTGATCCCTCACTGCCTCGGGCGAACACTAGCTAAATGTGCCTCACTCAGTCAGCGAGACACTGACATTAATAGAGGCTTGGCATGAGTATGTGTGTGTGTGTGTGTGCATCCAGATAGCAATAGCCATGTAGCTCCAGCCACCACAGCTGTGTTGTGTGCTAATGCTGCTGCTGTGCTGGTGGTAGTGAGGAGATAGACAGGAGGATTGGTCCAGGCTGAGGCCCCCTTTTTTTTAAACCCCCTAGAGAGCAGAGAGGGAGTGAGTGCAGGGGCCTAAATGCAGAATCTCCTTAGCTTTCACCCCCGAGGGACGCAGACACAGGGCCATTTTCTGGGAGAGAATCATGCCGCCAAGCGGACAGCGGATTTACCATATTCATACCACTCTTTATAGAGGAGGAGGAGGAGGATCTTCACCTGTCCCATTTCCCCGCTATGACTGTATGTGGCTGCACCAGCGCGCAGGGCCGCTAAAGCCCCTCGGGGAAACCATTAAGGAGGACCTCGCTCACTCCCCACATTTCTCTCCCTCATCCCCTCCCCATTTCTGCCTCCCTTTCTCCCTCGCTGCCTTCCCTTTTTCATATGAAGTCTCTCTCATTCATTCCATATCCCCACTAATAAGGCAGCGTGGTTCAGCCAAGGCCAAAGCTAAAATCCGGCAATATCGCCCATCTCTATGTAGAAGTGGCAGGAATAAAATAAAAAATACAAGAGGATGGGGAGGTGGGTGCGTTTGGTGGGTGGAGGGCGGCTGTAAACAGCTATTTTGCAGGAACAGGCTCTGATGGAAGATGTGTAGCTGCTAAAAAGTACAGCTGCTGTATTGCTGCTGCTGCCAGTGTGGAGAAAACAGCCCAGATTCATATCAATGGCTTTGATTGAAGCAGAGGGAGAAACTCGCCTGGAGGACGGTTTGTCAGAGATGTCAACACATTTATATGCGTGTGACTGCGTGTGACTGTGTGTGTGTGTGTGTGAGAGAGAGAGAGGAAGAGTGAGAGTGTGTGTGTGTGTGTGTGTGTGTGTGTGTGTGTGTGTGTGTTTTGGGATTTGTCAAAAGATTTGTTTAGATACTCATGTGGAATGAAGTGTGTGTGAGTTACAGTGTCTGTTCCAGCTTGTGCGCCGATTTATGCATGTGTGTAAATAAGTGTGACAGTGTGTGTGTGTGTGCGTGTGTACATGCACTGCCCCGTGTGTGCATGAACTATGTGGATTGAGGTGGGGAGTGTTAGAAGAGAGGGGCAGGCAGGCTAACAGATTCATATCCAATATGAAGAGGTTAAAGTGACGAGTCCAATCCTCCCAACAGAGCAAAGAGAGAATGAGATTGAGATGCGGGAGGAGGAGGAGGAGGAGGAGGAGGAGGGAAAGCAGGGAAGAGGGGAGAGGAAGGGAGGAGGAACGAGGGATAAAAGGAGGGGTACAACAGATTAATTTCATTTCTGGACTGAGCTCTCCACTGCTGAGGGAAAAAAAGCAGAGGATAATAAAAGAGGATAAAAAAGAAAAGGAGGAGGGGTGCAGTGATAAGGGGAAGAGAAAAAAAAAGGGTAAAGAAAAAGGAGTTTTTTTTCTCCCCTCCTTTATCTGATATAGTAAATGTGTGTGTGTACTGTATGTGAGAGAGAGATTGGAGCCACTGAGTGTGAAGATGACTGTGTGATCAAAAGTGCTGCTGAGTCTGTCTGATCTGCGTGAGGGAAGGACTCACAACTTTACACTGTGACTAAGGCGCTTTAAATCAGAGAGAATATGGAGCAACTCCCTTTAAAAACAAACAAAAATGAAACAATATCTGAATAAACTTTTTTTTTTTTCGCTGACGGCATCCATTTTAGATATGCTTTTCATTCACGTGACTTTTAAACTATAATTTTCACACTTTTTCTCTTTAAACTGCAACACGTCACATCGGTACAAAGTGTGCTCATGGTGATCCTGTAACCTATTTGTTGCTAGGTAACCTTTCCGAAAAGAACAGTTAATGCACTTTCATTCTATTTT
The DNA here is from genome assembly GCF_958295425.1 of Solea solea. NCBI lineage: Eukaryota > Metazoa > Chordata > Actinopteri > Pleuronectiformes > Soleidae > Solea > Solea solea. The sequence continues at coordinate 6,828,720 of NC_081153.1, read as the reverse complement.
CACCTGCTATTAAAAGCTGTGACTCAATTCAAGGGACGTTTCACTAGGATGCGGCGTTTTTTGGCCACTTGCATCACAGCACTTATTAATGGAGTAATGGACTGTACGTTGATAATCGGCCTTTTGTCAAACACAATGACCTTTGCCCTCACATGCTCTAGAATCTCTTCTCTAGAAAAAGGTCTAAAAAGCTCTAAAACTGGTATGTAGAATAAGTGAACTAAGCAGTTGGTTAGCGTGTGGAGAGAGATGTTTTCTAACATACTAAAGAAATCTAGATATCTTCATATATAGTATTAAGTTATTAGGTTTTAATGTGGAGTTGAAGCTTTCATGCAGATTTGCAAATCTGTTCTAAGAAACGTCTAAAAACTTCATTAAACTGGTGAACTTGTTTAATTCAAGTTCAGTACCACCACACCACAGTATCACCACACTTTCACCTTGAATATGAAAGTACAAATTAATACTAGGTCACTTTTCTGAATTTACTGTTCTTTTATGTAAAAAAACTAAACAAAAACAAGAGTGACACAACCATAACGAATGCAATTTATAGAGTTTGTATCAATAACAGTCAAGCACCTGCTACTACGAGGTGGTGGGGGGAGGCCCCCAAAATCAAATTCTGCTTAGGGCCCCATAAAGGCTTGCGTAGGTTGTTTTTCAAATTTGTGATAATGTGAATGGTTAAAAGTCTATGTGAACCATTGAAAGCAAACACAGCAAAACAAAACAATGGTCTCCATATCAGCCAAATTGCTATTTTAAACATCTGTATCAGTATTGGCCCAGAATTTAACAGTCCATGTGTCATTAGTGCCTGTGACTATTACACCTCTCTCTGTAAATTATCCTTGATTAAAATGGTTCTGCAGGCTCTCATCGAGGCACCGAGGATCCGGAGCAGATGTGGTGTAAAAATGAGCAAATATGTGTGATTGTTTCATATTAGCACAAAAGTGTTGTTCCACAAAAAGGCTCTTGCTCTTTCCATCCGTGAGACACCTGATGTTTACTGTTAATGCTCCCGACAGGTGAAAGATGGTGCTGGGGATGTGTTTACCTGACATCATGTCATCTGCACTGGGTCTCTCATCTATTACGAATAAGAAAATTACACCTTCAAACAACGAAATGGACCCAAAAATGCAAGGTACGTGACAAGCAGCTGCTTCCCCCCCCCCCCCAATGTTTTTCGTTTTTTTGGTTTCGACTCAAAAGGCACTCAAAAAGCATCAAACCTGGATTCCTGCCTGAATTAGATGCAGTTCAAACCACCCATGCAGGTACAAGAGGGGGTCAGCTCGCTGCCTTACATAGCTGTTTTTGTTTTCGCTGAAATTGCCCGTCTTCATAGCCACTTTTTTCTTTAACAACAAAGTCAACAATTCCAATAAAACAAGAATCACTGAAACTGAATTCATATTTGAAACATCAAATATACAACAAAAACACTTCTGTCTTTGATAAGTGTGTGCCTGTGGCAACTGTAGAGTCTGAAAATTAGAACTTGGGCAACTCACAGTCCTTATTTCCATGACTAATCTACAAAAGTCTGCTGTAACATAACTGTAAGTTTTTATTTTCACAGCTCATTTTCCTTTTCGAGAGTGGCTTTAAACTCTTACAGGTGACCACAACTTGAAAATTAGGGAGACATTAAGATTTTTGTTAAATGGTAATATTCTTATCAGTGGCGTGCGCAGGTACGATCCCCCCCGATGACCTAATGGACAAAAACAATAAAGTTACAGGATGATGGTAAAAACATTAATGCGGGGGCCAGCTGCTTCTAACTTAAGGTAAAAAAAAATGAAACAAAATTCCATTGACCTACAATAGAGTTACAATTTTTCTTAGACCTTAAAAAAGAACTGTTAACAATGGGATATCAATAATCAATAACACACCAAGGCTTTCTTGCCTTTCTTGACAAACACTGCCACATACAAAACACAACTTAAACTTGCTTAATTAATCAATAATGTGTAAAGGTCCACATGAAATTCAGTCTCCAGGGCCGGGCTGTCTTTGGCCCTTTAGGTCGCACTTTGGACATGCCTTAAGGTGCCCTTTTCATTTTTCGCCCTCTGCACTTCCACATGTCCGTGCAAGACAATGATTCTTACTCAAATAAGGAAAAGGACAGTTTACACTAAATTTCCACCTTTTTTAAAAATCATCATTGTTCTTTTCTTTTCAGATGGCACTCTACTCTTAGTCCAAATCAGTCCTATCATCCTAGAATGAGTCAGTCTATCCAAAGAAAGCCAGTCAAAGTCACATGGTGAAATTTTCTGAAATATCTCCCAGTATAATCTAGAAAAAACATTTTCAGTTTCTTTCTTCGGTATCGAGAAGGCCTACTGGAAACTGTCTTCATCTGGCGACAGCACATGGAGGTGAAAAGGAGTCACAGAGAGTAAGTGCATGTATGTATTTGAAAGTGTGTCTCTGTGTAATGTGTGTGTGTGTGTGTGTGTATGGGGGGGGGGGGGGGGCACTACTTGAGTATAGCAGATTGAAGCACTAACCAGAGCACTCAGATTTATTAAAGGGCTGGACACAGCGCCTGTCCACCCCCCATCCCTCCTTTATCCCTCCATCCTCTATTGTTGTCACTTTACTTCTGGCTCTGTGCATATATACACCCCCCCCACCCCACACACTCTACCCACCCATCCATTCTGCATGATATTATGTTTTTTGCTAAAAACCCTTCAACAGCCACCACTGCTGGTCCCTCAATAAGACGGACTGAAGGCAAGGAGGGGTCAAGGGAGAGAAAGGAGAGGAAGGACGTGGTGTTCCTGAGGTAAATAGGGACCCCCTCCTTCCTATCCATCCTCCACTCTCCTCTCCTCACACGCCCCCTTCTCTTTCCCCACACACGTTCATTACCATAACTCCTGTCCGCTAAATTAAATTGGGGGTCTAAATCTCCCCTCTTGCCCAAAAAACAGCGCTGACCACCAGCCAAGGGGAAGGACGGAGGGAGACAGAAGACAAAAGAGGTGGAATCCAATCTAACGAACCCCACTTTTGTCATCCCACTTTATTAGCTAAATGTATCAGCGACGGGAAGCAACGCATTGTTGGCTGTGGGGATTCCTATTGCCTTGTACACACCGTTGCAGACATGCAAAAAGGCCAGACAAAGGACACGCGCTTGCTCTCTGTGTGTGGTTCATTCGATACAAACTATGTTGGTGAGCATAAAACGTCCCTGCGGCGCTGCAGCCGGCGCGATTACATTACAGCCGCGCACATAAACATGCAAACACTCAGTGAGGAGAGTGTACTCGGGCACACTGTACTGGTTATCCGCTGCTTTGTCAATTTAATCTGTATTAAAGGAGTCCTACAGCTCTGAGATGGCAGGAGTCTGAATGAAGACGAGCTTACTCACACCTCCACACAAATGTTTTGTGAGATCACACACTGGCTTCATTACGGCGAAGACCTGTAAAGGAGGATGGGGAAACCTTAACTCTGGCTCTCGCTATTCATGCGAGCGGGGGAAACAAGATTACTGGCTCCGGGGTTCACACAAAAGACCTGCACTTGTGTATGACACACACCAGCAGCAGCAGGCAGTGATGGACATTAGCAAACAGGCTATTTCACACACCTGCTGGAGATCGCAGACATGCACAAAACTATGGAATAACCTTCTGAACTGTCAGGAGCACACACAGAATGTAGCATCAGACACTGTGGTCTTTTTAAACATCCTCGGAGAAGGGACACATCAAATTCAATTTAGGGCACACGAATGGTAGCGAAACCCAGCGCTGCATTGGTTCGTGTTGAGTCTGTTTTGGACAGTTTTTCCAATCAAAAAAGTTGCACAGAACACAGTGTGAGGATGAGCTGACACGATATTCAGGATAAATATTGATCCAATACTGGGCGAAATTACTGGATTGGATATTGGAGAACGATGCAATAGCGTCAATTATCAGCACTAGGTGTAAAAAAGAGACATACACCACCAATGTTATTCCACCAGAATGTAAGTGAGGGACTTATTTGTCCAATTTGTTCATGAAAAAGAACAAAAACAAAACAGATGAATGGAATTTTGTTGTGCTTTCCAAACTGTAGCTGTAGTGCTGTAATTCACTCATCTGACAGCCAATCAGAGTGATTTTTCCTTCATTGATGACCGAAGACATTTGCTGTCAAATCAACAGACTCAATTAGACGCAAAGCCAAACAACGTGATGCTCTCTGTCGTCTGTGTGTGTGTGAGTATGAAAACACAGACGTGTATTCCTGTGTGTTACCTGTGAATCACCAATTTCTGCTGCTTTGGTCAACTGGAAAACTGAAAATAGCTCACATTTAGCACAGAAGAAATTGTGCTTCAGTACAAACATTTATTTCCTGATGAACTCTTGCTACCCAGTACCACAGTCGGGATTTTTCATTAGTAAGTATTTTTTCTTCTAATAAGAAAACTGCTTCAAAGACCATGCCACAGATTTCTCTGAAAGCCTATGGACACACACATACATACAGTACAAATCTTTTTTTTTTTTTTTTTTTTTATCTTATACGACTTCACCTTTTCTAAAAAAAGAGAACTAATTCAAAGCTCTGTTATTATGTTGCATCAGCTTTTCGGTAAGGGTGGACAAAAACGGGTTATCGGTACACACATTTTCATATCGTTCCATATCAAAACCTTGCAATAGTTCATGCAGGACATTGTAGTCATAGCGTGGGTAGTGGGGTGCACAGCCACTCAAAGTGATCCATTTAAATAAAACTCACTCGTTTCTTGCTACAACAATGCTGCCTCACACTGCTGCCACCACCAATGCAGCCTCCATCTTTGTAGATCAAGTTAAGTCTTTTCCTGTTTAACTGCATTTCCATTTGTTGCAATACATGGTTTAATTATGACAAGAGGGTCCCTGACTGAATTTTGATGTGAAAGTTGCAGAAACCAGTAAATTGTGGTATTAAACCAAAAAACAAAAAGATTTGTGTTTGTATTTGGACTTTGTATTCTCAGAAGTGTCATAAAAATGTAAATTTGTAATACATTTAAGGTGATATAAAGAATGTTATTGAAAATTGCCATACTTTTCACCAGGACATTTTAATTACGTGATGTCGGAATAAAAATAACCATCCATAGGTTCAACCTCACAACACTGACTCCTCTGACACCTAATTATTCTGCTTAATTAGCAGGTGAGCTGCAGCCTTGACCTCAGAGCAGCCACTAATCAACTGAGCAGCCTCCGGAAACTCTCTCTCACTTTCACGCTCTTGCTCCCTTCTCCTTTCTACTTTCCTTTCCTCACACCAATCCCCCTCTTTGGTACAGCATCAAGCCAAGGCAGTGAATTGGAGAGATGGAATGAAGAAGAGGAAGAATGTGAGCTATGAGACGAAAGAAAAGTCAAATGGCTTCTTTGCGGTACACACTGTATAGTGTATATGCGCTGAGGAGAAAGACGTTATTGACGGACACCTTGTTGGACAAAGAGTCAGCGCACAGCTGAGTGTATTCGATTAAGGGTGTGCATTGGTGTTAAACCAAAAAAGGGGACTCCTGCTGTGTCCAGGACTCATGGTTTTTACGGGGGTGTAAAATGGACACTGTCCTCCATACACACACACAGACAGACACATGCTCACAAGTAATGAGACGAGCCATCAGGGAAACACCAATTTACACACATGTACACAGGAATAAGTACTGTGATAAGTACTGGGGTACTTGTCTTGTGTTTACATGCACGGACGCGCTTGGAAATGTCCTCACAAATGGCCACGGACACACACACGCACGCACGCACGCACTCACGCACACACACACTTAGATATGATTGCCGATTACATGCCCAAAGACAGCGAGACACACAGGGCAGTCAAATATAGCCTGAGTACAGCCAATTTAGCCCCTAATGGTCTTTGTGACCATCAAGAGCACAAGATGAAGATGCCTGTCCAATGGTGTGTGTGTGTGTGTGTGTGTGTGTGTGCAGAGGACAGTGTTTACCTTGATTCCTTTCCTTCTATATGTGTGTGTCTAATGGCCTATGAATGTTTCTACGGTAACAATGGCAGTTGGGGCCGGTGGAACAGCCTCATGGAACGTCAGGGTGGCAGCTGGAGGGGAAGCAGAGTTCACGCGGCCATGTTTGATCGAACACGAGTGTGTGGGAAGATTTTTACTTCATGTCCGCACAGCAGGGAGCGTTCATGCTGTGAAATGACTTTTATTGTGTCTGCAGGAATGACAGACGATGAACATGCGTGTGCGTGTGTGAACTGCTGCAGATGAAGGTTTGTACACGTATGACGGAAGAGTGCAGTAGACGTTCAGAATGCAGAGTGCAGAATCCTGGTTTTCCTCAGGATGGTTTGATACAACTTTATGTATTCTATACAAAGACTTATATATAAGTGGACGTAATCCTCCAGTTGTACAACAAACTGCTGTTTTGAAACCATAAAATGTATGATCCAGAATCACTGAGTATGAGATCAGCTCGTCTCATAAATAACCTGTTAACAAAAACTAATACAGTCAGTCATTATTGTTTATCATTACAATTCACTAATCTGGATGTCAGTGTTGTTAAAAAAAAGAGAAGCTTTCGGTGACAACGTGATCTCAAATTAAAGCTAGGATCTGTAATTGCCAAAAAGACACACATAACAAAGCAGAGGTGATGGCTAAACGTTAGCGAAAGAATTGCAAAATGGCAGCCAAAATTCGTCCTGCAAGTCCTGCTACAGACGACTTCCTGTGCCATGGGAGTGGAGCTTCGACGTGAGGCCCGACGGTAGGGGGCAGGGCGTAGTTTCTTTATGTGTAGCCAATGTGATAAATTGCTTTTCTGACTCACAACAGTGAGGTAGATAATGTCAAACATTAGTTTTTATGTTTTTTTTAAACATGGAAAATTTAGTTATAACAGAACATAACGATTAGCCAGTGTGAAGAAGAAGGGACAAAAAACTATGATTAACTTGAAGTTCATATTCCTGTGTTTCACAGAACAAAATCAGAGCAGACACATCCTCACAGAGAGTTTGTGTGTGTGTGTGTGTGTGTGCAGAGCCCACAGAGGGGGTGACGCAGCTTAACGCAATAAAGCATGTTGTATTGACATCTGTGTTGTGTCTATTGATTCCCCATTATGGAGCTAACAAACCTGCCTAGACGCTTTGTCATTCGCAATCACGTTAGCACTGGGACTCGACAACAACGCTGCCCCTTTTAAAATCTGATCCATACACACACGCACACACACGCAGGTGTCCCAACACACACACATTTCTTACATTCCTACACATCCACGGCCATCTTTCATGTCACCACACAACCAGTGCAACCACAAATTCTCGCACACGCACTTTAACACCACACACAAACACAGTGGCGAGAGAGTAGTCAATGCCAGCTAATCAATAGCGGTGGAAGGTTAAAACCACTCACACAATGGGCAGCTATGAGCTGCTTGTGGTTTCCAGATAAACCACACATGCCGGCAGAGATCCATAAGTGACCTCAACGTGCAATTATTGAATCGTCTACCTCTTTGCCTGCTCGCCACAGCTATGGCTATACCCACCTCACACACACACACACACACATAAAGGAATGCAAAAATGCAACAACTTCCTCTCTTCATAAACCCAAACACCTGCACACGAGTGAAACCACACAGAGCAAACAACTGCCGACAGACATAGTTCAGATTCCTGCTCACTTTTCACAGACTCTCTCTGACCTGCTCATTCAGAAACACACACCTGCTGCATATACCACTGCACAATCACACAAAGAAACACTGCCTGCACCTCCACTAACTCAACCTTCAACACTGATGCACACACAGCCAATTAAATCCAGGCACCGGGGCCTTTGCTTAGGCCCGGTTTGGTGTGTCCCATCACCACAACCTCCTCCTGGGCACGCAGAGGTGAAAATCCTGGGTGTGAGACGAGGTAGTTATCGAGCAGCATGGAGCACCCAGAGTGTGTGTGTGTGCGCCTGTATACATGCGTTTACTGGTTTGTGTTACCTCTTCAGGTACAAACGTTGATCTTGTCAGGTCCAGTCGCCCTCATTGGGACCAAAATCTGGTTCTAATGAGGCAGAACCTCATTTCAGTGGAACTTGATAGTGATTACATGGGAACTGTGATTAGTTTAGGTTAAGTTTAGGCATGAACGTGTGTGTGTAAAGCAAATGCAGAATGTCTCCTCTTCACACATGATACATGTTAAAAACAATAATAGCTGAAAAGAGTTTGTCTCCAGTCTTCAGTTCAGGATTTTGTGCAGGTCATAAAACGTACGTTAATAATCCATACAAACAGTGACGTTCAGCTGATTTGGTCCCCACTAAAGTGTTTATGTCTGCACTTTGAACTCTGCAGTAAAGGTTTCTCTGCCTTGTTGATAAACATTAGAACATTTTTGTTTATTTTTTTGTTTATTTGTTTATCTATTTATTCACTATCTGCACCTTATTGTTTATATATATATTTAAAAATAAACCGGACCCCTGGACACCTTATTTATTTATTCATTCTTGTCGAATGTATGTTAAGTTATGTTGATGTCTACGTTTCATGTACAGCGTGTGTTTGAAAAAACCGGAGTCAAATTCCTTGTATGTGTTACATACTTGGCCAATAAAGCTGATTCTGATTCTGAAAATAATATAACAGGTCAGAACGGATGATGTTGCTGCTACTGCGGCATTTTGAATTCATACATTTGTTTATTTTTATTTTGGATTTTTATTACCACCACCTGCATATATATATATTATTTATTCAGGGAAACATTGATCTCCATTGCAGCCATGCCCTGAGTTTGCATTCAAAGCAAGTTAATACAACCTTATATCAAACGCAACAAATGAGCTCAACCAGTGGTTCTCAAGTGAAACTTGTTCTCGAACATTAAAATACAGTGGTGTAAATAGGTCAAGCGAAGTCATATTTTCAGGAGGCAGATTTACAGGAAGCATGTGACTCTAATTATTATTATTAAATGTAATTTTTTTATTTGTTTCATTTTCTAAACACTCCGGTCAAAATTCATTGGCTTCATTCCAATCACCCTGGTTAATTAACCAACAGGAAGTTAAAACATTCCATATTTTTGAAGGAATTTACAGTGACTAGTTGTGAAAACATCCCCAAAATTTAAACAAAGAGATCTATGGAGGTTTAAGTGTGGATGTAAACAGCATCAACATAGTCTGTGACCAGAATGCTCATGATTTTTCATCATTCACTAATGTTTTACTACCATGTCTTCAGAGACGCTAACAGAAAAAGCCCATAGCAGAACAAACGGGTTTGACCAGCGAAATAAAATAAACACGTTGTTGAATAACTAAAGCCTGGATGAGAGGCCTCGTGGAATAGCCAACATAAATAAACCATCCCTCTCCATCCAGACGTGTGCCTCCTCCCTGTGAATTTGACAGCTCTCAGTTTTATGTGGGCCACAGCGGCCCTCGAGGATTTTTACTGCACTGTACATAAAATAAAAGAGCATTTAGATTTCCTTTTGTTGTTGCTGCGAGAGCAGGGACAGCGCGGAGGCAGCTACAGGTCCCTCTACGTCCGCCCCGTCCTCTGAAAATCCCACACAGCAGAGAGGAGACTGTCTGGTCAGATCTCACACATCAGAGAGAGGCTCTTTTCTTCTTTGTGGCAAAGATGTGATGCTGAAAAACGAGCGGAGGAACATCAGTCTCCGCTCTTCAGTCCAGACGCTCGGATGGCTCAAGTGTATTAACAACAAAGAATTCAGGGAGGAGACATGTTTCTGGACAAAGGAGGCTGCTGTTTCATCCTCCTCCTTTCTGTTTCTCCTGCTCAGAGTTCATCCGCGTCCCTGAACGATCACTTCCTCCAGCTCATTATTCACTTAACAACTGCACAGTGTGAGGAATTAAAAAGGATCACATTAGGGTCTTTTTCATCATGAGAGAAAATTGGTCAAACACACAACGCTTTCGATTCTGTAGGTTTGTAGTCTTTGACGTAATGACACAGTATGCTAATGAGCCTGGATTTCTCCATTAACTCATTAAAACACTTAGAGATGTAAACATGGCGGGCTTTTACTGAATCCACCCACTACAAACAAGCGTGTATTCATACAGCATCGCTGTCTGATGCAGAATTTCTCAATTTTCTCTCCAGCCAAGGACTTGTTCCAGTGACCCACTCATGTAAACCCTTTGGTATAATCGGATTATATATTATATAGTTTGACTAAAAATGAATACATAATGAAAAGGCATTTATATTCATTGTACTTGTTCATTGAAAGCCTTTTGTAAATCCCAGGCCTGTCATGGTCATTTTAACAGAATTTTACTGTTTATTTAATTTCTTTACTCCTGCAGTGCATGTGGTCCGATATATAAGCAGTAAAACAGCATATAGATTGGTGTAGGACTGAATAGGACTGGGAAGTAAAACTCTTGTCAAAACTACATAAATGAGGCTCATTTGAACTAAAGTCAACAAGTTATATAGAGACAACTTACTTTTAATGAACATTTAGTTTAGATGATAGCTGTTTAAGTATTTTTGTCAACCCCTTTCTTCAGTTTATTCAAACTTAAAGGGGACATATTATACCCTATTTCCCCCATTAAAATAGTTCCCTGGTGTCCTAATGAACATGTCAGTGACATGCCTTGGTCAAAATACCATAAGGATGAAGCATCATAGCAGTTCAATAACCCTGCTAAGCCCGCCCCTTTCAGAACGCTCGGTTTTCGTGCATGGTCCCTTTACATGCAAATGAGACACAGGCAAACACACACCCACTTCTTCCAGGGAGTTTCTGATTTGTCCTCTTTACAGCGCTTTACAGCTCTATTCGTCTCCCCCTCCCTCCACTAGTTCTCTGACAATATCAACATGGCAGCGTGCGCAGAAAACAGCCAGAGTGCCGTCACAGGAAGAGACGTTCTACATAAGGATCGAGCCGAACAGTGCCGAACTGTTAATCAGTTAAAAACACTTAGGAACAGCACCACTGATCGCCAGCGGCGCGCGGCGAGCTGCATAAGCTGGCGCTGTATGTTACTGTATCAGACCGGTGACTATGCTCCGGAGACCTCGGCACCGCGGCACCGCTGATCGCCACCGTGGCACCGCTGATCGCCAGCGGCGAGCGGCGAGCTGCCTAAACGGCCGCTGTATGCGACTGGTGACGGTATGCACCGGAGCTGGCGATCAGTCGCATACAGCGGCCGTTTAGGCGGCTCGCCGCTGGCGATCAGCGGTGCCGCGGTGGCGATCAGCGGTGCCGCGGTGGCGAGGTCTCCGGAGCATAGTCACCGGTCTGCACCGGAGCTGGCGATCAGTCGCATACAGCGGCCGTTTAGGCGGCTCGCCGCTGGCGATCAGCGGTGCCGTGGTGGCGATCAGCGGTGCCGCGGTGGCGAGGTCTCCGGAGCATAGTCACCGGTCTGCACCGGAGCTGGCGATCAGTCGCATACAGCGGCCGTTTAGGCGGCTCGCCGCTGGCGATCAGCGGTGGCGATCAGCTGATTTTCACAGAGAGTGCAGCACCTCTGCACAGAGAGTGCAGCACCGCTGATCGCCAGCGGCGAGCGGCAGACTGAGTCTGTGCTCCGGTCATGGAGGACGTACTGAACAAATATTTTTAATTAGGACGTGTCAGAATGGTCAGTTATGAGCTCTATGTGACCTTTTCTTAACAACGTGTGTGTGTTTGTACGTCGGTGAAATACGTCCCCTGACTAAATACGGCGACCGCTGGCCGCAGTCTAGTGCGAACACACGAACACACGTTTGCTGACTTTATCCGGCACATTAGCTTCATATATAAAATCCTCTGTGGAAGTTTGTGTAAAACACTGTGCTCCACTGTGCAGCCACAAACAGCACACTTGTCCCTCCGCGTTGACATAATACCGCTCTTCCTCCCTCGCCTGCACTCTCGCAGGGACAAGGTGGAGCTAAGGTGGAGCTCTCGAAGTAAACTTACTGGTGGGGCGGTAACATTCGCGGTGAAATGCGCATTATGACGTCATAAGCGCAGGGATTTCAACATCGAGTGTTTTATCGCCTATACTTACACTAAGGGGAACCACGAAAACATGACGGAGTATTCTTTTTCCACACTTTGGTGACTGGTAGGGCCTCCAGAGTCCCAAATATAAGTATTAAAATGGTTAAAAAGTTGATTTTGCGTAATATGTCCCCTTTAAGTTATGAGGTTATGAGATGACTTGCTTACTTTCGTCTGAATGGCCTAAATTTAAGTAATTTAAGTGTGTTAACCCTTTGATTTATGAGTTTCCTTCAGGAGTTAATGACATTTACTAACTGCAAATGATGAATTCATAGACAAAACTATATTTTAAAGCAGTGATGGTAATACGGTGACGTGTCTGTGAGTTACAACCTGCATCTAATCAGTGTACTCGCCACACTACACTACTGCTACACACGTACGTGCATAGACACACAGGAATCAAGCTGAGAAGAGGTTTATGGACAAGTAAATCTGCGAACATACAGAGGGCAATGTAGCGTCAGCACGAAGCCAACAGTCTCAACGCTGTCGTGTTAAAAAGTCGAGCTGAGTAAAAACCCATAAGCCTTCAGTTTAAATCCACTACATAGCCACGGTCTGCTGGCGTCTGCTGTTTAGGAACCGTCTCCGACACTGACCCTCGCTCATCTCAGCCAAGACTTCTGACACCACGACGCGCGCACGCACACACACACACATACTGAGATAATCGTACACGTGCACATTCTGGTCAAAGGCTGAAGAGCACAGAGACACAGAGAATTGTGGGTAACGGACTTAGCTAAAGTGGCTTATGGGGGCCCAAGCAAACCACACCAGGAAAATCCAATTCAACAACCTCCTCGTCCACAGGGAACAAGACAGACACAGAGAGGAACAGAGAGAGAGAGAGAGAGTTTGCATTTTACTGAAAAGGCTTTCGTGTCAAGTGAATACTTCATAGAAATGAGAGAGAGAGAGAGAGAGAGAGAGAGAGAGAGAGAGAGAGAGAGAGGAGGGGGAAACATAGGATTCTGAGTTTCTCTCTCTCTCTCTCTCTCCAGAGATTAAACATGAAAGACGGAGAGAAAAAAAGAGGAAAGAAAACAGAAAGGAGGAGGAGGCGGAGGATATGGGGATGAGTGCCGGCCTCTGCTCTCCGATATACGCACTTTATTTCCCTCATGTGTATTAGATGCTTATCACACTAACATGTTTAAATCAAAAAAGAGGAAAAAGAGAAAAAAGAGAAGCTCATTCAAGCACTTTTACCCTTTTGTTTTCTCACATGAGGGAAAACACATTCACTTCAGTCAGTTATTAAATCATTGACTTCTTAATAATCACTGCATTATTAATGGAGTTAACTTAGGGCAATATTATATCTTAATATTTGGCTCTGTCTTGATATGCAATATATTGCAGTGACATTGTAAATACAGTAATATACTGTAAAATGATAGACAATCATTTCTATAATTCTAGCTGAATTTATCCAGTTATCTTTGATTTAATAACAAGAAGACCTGGTGCATTTGTTTGGCTTTTCAATAATTAACAAAAGGACATTTATATGTGGAACTGAGAATAATTATGGTCAAATCCCACTGTCATACCAATAATCAGGCTAAATATTAGAGAAGAGCTGTTGACGAAGTTTTATTGAGTAACTTGATGATTCCATGAATTTTAATGAATATTTAATCATAAAAATCACAATTTCTTGTGATAAACAGTTCAATATCAGTGTTACAACATGCTTTAGAACCAGGAAAAGAAATCTGACATAATAATCTGATCAATTGCTCAGCCCCGAAGTTTCTTGTTTCTGATTTCACACTGTCACTTTTCAACTGACTGATTCTCTCACCCGTTCATTTGCAAAGTGACACTTTAACCTTTCTCTTTCATTTCTTATTCATGTATGCACTCATTCAGCTACACATTCAATCATTCATTCATACATACGTTTGGTTCACTGCCACCTCCGCCTCCTCTCCTCACCTCTGTTACTTTAATTTCTTAAAGGACTAACAGAGAAATTGACCACCCACACACACACACACACACATAATATATACACACATGTAATATACACTCACACACACACACCTCCAAAACAGAAGCCAGTGGTTATATGTCGCCTGTCAAAGCAGCTCTCATTAAAACCTCAACCGTTTTTCTCCTCCTGACACCTACTTAAGGTGATAGCCTGAGTTACTCCTGCATGGCTCGGCTCAGCACAGCTCTGAATGCACAACAACCCCCCCCCCCACCACACACACACACACACCCCCATCTGTCATTTGAAATTTCCGCCTGGATGGATTAAGGTGGTGCTGGGGACGAAGCTGCCCCACTCAAATTTGTGCACACACTCATCTGCAAAGGGTCACCATGCACGTTCACTTAAATCCTTATTTTTTTTACTTATTTATAAAAGAAAAAAAAAATCCACAGGTGGTGAGACGCAGAGGTGAAATTAGACTGTGACCTCCAGCAGGTGGTCACCATTCTGGAAAAATACACTTAAAATGTATTTAACTTGTGCTGATACAGCTGCGGTCACTCTAAAATAAATGCATGGAACAGATAAATGATTATACATTATGGAAACATTATAGAAACTGCAGCGTTCAGGTCTTATTGATTATTCACTGTGGTCATAAGTGTAATAATGAGGTAATTTAAATGACATTATAGGCCAATTACAACAGAATAAAACCACTTGAGCCCTTTAATATACACTGACGTGCCTTTTTCCCCATCTTTTATTTTGAAAGACGTTTGAGAAATCAGCACTTCACTTCTTCTTCTCCTCCTCGCACCATCTTCCCATCTACAGCCAAAGTTTCTCTCCCCCCCTCAGCCTCAACTTTCACACTCCTGTTTTCCCATTGTGGCCCCACTCAGAGATCAATACCTTCTGATCGATAGATGACAATGAATATTTCCCCCTAACCTGAGAGCAGGAGGAAGACTGAAGGAGAAGAGGAGAGGAGTGAGGAGACAGATGGGACGGAGGATGAGATGGATGATGGTGAATGAAAGAGGAGAAGATGAGTTTGGAGGCGCCTCTGTGAGACTGTGATGGATGTTAATGAGACACATATTCATGCACCCAATTTGGCGGCAGCTTTACACTCTGCATGTATATGCAAGTAAGTATTCTATATACATCTTTCATTATCATTATTATTATTATTAGCATCATTTACCAATAAATTCAGTTTTATCCTTTTGGGGAAATAGAGAAGATTCAGATTATTATTCTTCAAATGAACAAATCTGAGCTATAAACTGTTTTTTTAATTTGTATATCTCAAAGCTCCAAATAAGTTTGTACGTTCTTATTTTCAGTTCAATAAAACTAATTCAAATATGTAAAAGACAGCTTGGGAAGGTGAAAATCATTAAGTAAAAATATTAAGCATTAAAGGTTACATGGTGTTGAAATTTGAGGTCAAATTAAAAATAATAAAATATGAGGATGTTGTAAATACAGTAGAACTACAATTAAAGCTTTTAAAATATTTGAAATGAAAACGATAGGGTGATGTTTTTGTGTGGAAACAGTGTAAACAGACGGAGAAAAGGAGCGGTCAGTCTTACCGGGGCTGGACCGCGGAGCCAGCGAGGACTTGAGTCTCCAGGCGCTGAAGTCGGACGCTGTTCTCTGAAAGACGAAGGGGACCGGCAGGGGGACAAACATGGTCCTCTGTCGACCTGGGGGTCGTCGGTTTTTTTGGTTTTCTTCTTTTATTTTAGTCTCACTTTTCTTCCTCTCTCATCCGTGGTTCTTCTGGCTTTCTTCGCGTTTGTTTCCCAGGTGTGTGGAGACGCAGGGAAGGTTTGGAGAGAGAGAGGGAGGAGAGACCGAGTATTTGGCTTGATTTTCCTCTCGTGGAACTGACTCACATCTCTGTTTTTTGGAAAAATAATTTAAAGCTTTGGATACAGGTGGATATTATGGTCCTTTTCACTGAGTCAAACACACACACGCGCGTGGTCACAAGAAGATGTGCAGGACGCGCAGCGACGACTGTCTTTGGGAGAAGAGAAATAAATTTAGCAGTGGACATCCATGTGGCTGCAGGATAGTAGATGATATCAGTTATATGACTGCATCCATGTGAATCTAGTGCTTCTCTTCTCAGCTTCTCTCAGACTCCATGTAGTGGCTCCAGAACAGCTGTGCGTAAAGATCGCAGTGCCTCTCTACTGCTGCTGCCGCTGATGATGATGTCCGCCTCTCTTCTGCCCGCTTTGGTTTAGGAGTGAAGAATGAAAATATATCTGCTCCTGTTCTCTCATGAAAAGTCTTAAAAACAAACACTCTCCACTGGCGAGTCCTCGGCGTGGAAGAAGAAAAAACTGCGTAAAAATTGGAGTTCTTCTTTCTGCTTCTTCTTTTTTTATTTTTGGTTCTGGTTTAGATTTGGTCAGTAGCTGCAGGCTGGTCCGCTGGAGAAAACACGCACTCAATGCGGCGCAAACATAACACGCAAAAACATCATTTGGTTAAATAATAAAAAAGAAGAAGGTATAAATAATGAAATAATAAAGTGTAAGGCTACGCAGGCACCTCCTGTCTGACTTTCGCTCCTCCCTCTCCTCCCCTCCGCTCTTTCGCTCCTTCTTTCTTTACCGCGGGTCACTAATTAGAGAAAAATCAATGGATAAATAAATGAATAAATCCATATCAATAAGTGCACCTGTCCACGGCGATGATGGCAAAGCAGGAAAAGGATGAGGGAGGAAAGGAAAGCGAGAGCTTTTCTCTTTTTTTACGCTGGACTGTCTTTTCTTTGGTTTTGCTCCGACATCCGCCGCTCTCTTTCTCTCCTTTCTATCGTCTCTCTTTCTCTCTCACTGTGTGTGTGCGGGTAAATCTGCGTCCCCTCTGTTTATTGCGGGAACCCTGGTGGTTTCGCTCCGACACCGCGCAGCCTGAACGCACTCTGGCACGATGAAGCGCTGCGACCAGGAGACACACACAGTGATACCCAACCCCCTCTTCTCTGAACCCCCTTTCATTTCCCTCCCCTCACTGTTCCCCCCTTTCCCTCTCCATAAACCTCACCCCAACACACACACACACACACACGCTAGCCTACCTTAACACACAAACCCACATGTGCACTTTGTGAAAACAAGTGGGGGTAAACATGTATTGGTCCTCAGTCAAGAAACACATATGAACACTTCCTGTCATGATTATTCTAAACAAAAATAAATCGCGATTCAGGGTAATATTGTGACACTTAAAATCTGTGCATTCCCCTTCTTAATGTATCATCATTTAGTTTAAACCTACGAAAATGCTCACAAATGCTCTCATCTATATTTGTACAGATATTTTATGGAGGAAGTCCTAAGCAAAACCAGGTTGAAAGATCAACAATGTTACAAAATGTTTTGTAAAATATGTGGCTAACATTACAAAAACACTGACGCAAAGTTGTGTTACAAAAACATACTTACGTTAAAAAGAGACCATTTGGAAAACTGGAAAGATGCAGACGCCCCCTTGTGGCACTTCAAAATAAAATCCCGATGCCTCCATGTTTGCGAGCTAGGCCGCATTTCACATTTTTCCTCCAACCATGATTATCTTTACTGTGGGGGAAATTATTAATATAAAAAAATCACTAGGATCGACCGAGTGGATCTTCTTACGATATGTGATAATATCGGGGCAATCGTTTCATCCCCATTGGTACTTACTGTGGTTCATTTATGTAAAGTGCATATTGAAATAACACTTGACATGGTTTTTATAGCAGGTCACTTATAAAGACTGTGCTGGACAGAATGTGATGATGAGGATTTTATGAAAGTCTATTTGATCATCTGAGAATTATAACACTGTGGAAGACACACACACGATAATCCCATATAAGACCAGGGCAGATTCAGCCAATTGATCTTCTGATTACTTCATTATAATGAAGCCAATAATCACATCATCGCTGGCCTCCGTAAAATCGATCGGCTCTTCACAATGTGTGGACATGAATTCGAGAGAGAGAGAGAGATAGAGATAGAGATAGAGAGAGAGAGATTGCTTTGATGTATATTTCAGCAGGTGAATCGCTCTCTCTCTCTCTCTCTCTCTCTCATGTATAGATTTAGGCTGCGCGTTTCTGGCCCACGCAAGGTCACCTGCAGCACTCAGCTGGTGTTTTTTCTTTTCTTTTTAAAATCCCGCCACAGAAGAGACTAATCAACGTCTGCGGAGCCACGAGAGATAAATTAGTAATTATATTTGGGCTCGGGGAGGCGCGTACATGTATGCGTAAAATGTCAGAAGAGCTGGATCTAAAAGTGCGTCCGTTTTTTTTCCTATTAGGAGCACAGGTCATTGTGCGTGTACGTGCGTGTGCCTCGAGGCCGTCAACTCTCGCCTCCTCTCTCCTCACATCCTCACACTATAACTAACACCGCCCGGCTGAATTCTGCCTACGGGACGCGTCGCCTCAATATCCGCGCCGCGCATTCACTCAGCAGATCATCACCATCATAGATTTTTTAAAATAGAAAAATCTATGCGCTAAGTATCACAGTCAATAAAAGAAAATCGATCAAACGCACACTCTCTCCGTCTCTCTCTCTCTCTCTCTCTCCCCGTCTCCCTCTCTCTCTGCATGTGTGTACATGCTCGTGCAGGTGAGACTGAGCTGTTAATAAGTTATCGATCAATTACGGCTCTCATATATGGAGAAAAGCCTCAGGCTCTTTGCCGATGCTAATATCTATGAGGAGAAAGAAAAACAGCTTCAAATAAATAAAAAATAAATATCTTCTGCTCAGATAAAATAACAGCAGCAGCAACTTATCCTGTTCATCTGTTCTCATGTATGCACTGTATCTACTGTACTGCAGCTGCTTTACTATCAGTACACACCTAATACTCTGATAGTAGTACTTCTATGATCATTAATGTTCCTGCTGCTGATGCTGTGTAGTAAAGATGGTCACTGATAAACACTTTACTACAACAAAGAGGAGATATCACAGTTAGTATTACTACAATTACTACGGTTGTCACTAGAAACCACGCTATATTAGTAAACACAACTACTACTAATAATACCATTCTAAGTAATTGCCATAAAATAACCAAACCAAGTACAGATGCCTTTATCTACACACTCAAACTTCACAGATATGTTCAACTTAAATTAAATTAAATAAACAACGATTCATTGTTTATAAAATGTCAGAAAACACTGAAAATTGTTCATCCTTGATTCCCAAACCTGGTAACGATGATGTTCTCAAATGTCTGAGTAACCAAAATTACTCAGTTTTATGATTTATTTGTTATGTGGAGCAAAGAAACCAGAGAATATTCATATTTAAGAAGCTGAAAAAGCAGTGCCTGTATTTCCATACAGTATACATGTATATTCTTACACAACCACAATCAAAAACAGTGACATATTAGAAAGTTATTATGGGTAAGTTTGACAAGGGGAGCTTTAAGAGCATATTAATATGATAGTATTAATATAAATAGTACTACGAATGCTGCTGTTGCCTCGAATTGAAGTACTAAGAGTACTAGCACTATGACTCCATCTTCCACCTGTCCTAACTGAACCTTCTTTCTTATGATTCAGTGTTTCCGTTGCTCGCTGCAGCTTTTGATGTCACACAGACACGAGTCACATCACAAAGGAGAACCAAACCACCCCCCCAGCCCCCCTCCATAAAATTAAAAAAAGAAAAGCCCACTGCCCATTGACAGATGACATCCGCGTGTCCAACAGGCAAAAGCAGGAGGGAAAGAGGAGGAGGAGGGAGAGGAGAAGAGAGGAGAGTGTGTATAAAGAAGCGACCGGCTTGTCCCTCGTGAGCCCCCCTCGCTCTCCAGATGAGGGCGAGCGCAGAGGAAGCCCGATCCAAACTCCTTCCAGACAAAAGCAATTATTTCTTGTAGAATATAGTGTGTTTTGTGCGTTCATCGCACAGGGGGGGAGGGAAGGAGGGGAGGGAGGGAAGGGAGGGACGAGTGTGTGGGTTGGAAGGAGAGGTGAAAAATATGGCGCTCGGTGGGCCTCATCAATAGCTATATGTTATTTTTCTCTCCTGGAATACCGATTCTTTTATAAGTACTGCAACCTGCTGCGTGGCTGCTTTGTCTGACATGGTGGGCTCATGTGGGCCGTACTGAACCTCTGATATCACACACACACACAAACACAAAGCAGGTGTGAAAGGAACCTTAAAAAGGTTCTAAATATAGGCAAACAAACTCGTACCAATACATCTTTCAAACCAGTCAATAGTGATCAAATGTACAATAACTGAAGATTCAGCTTTTCTCTGTGAGGAAAACAGAGTAAATTGTGCTTTTTAAACTTCTTTGTGGACAGAAAATACAACAAACATTGCTGTACTATTATTATTATTTCTTTAAAACATCAACATAAAATCATTTATGGCAACATTAGCATGTTCATTGTTGACTAAGAGATGACTTAGACGGACCAGCACTCAAATACACACCGCTGGATACGACCTTTAAAATATTTAAATGAAAGATGAATATTTAATACCATATTGTGTTTTTAAATCAGAAGCCTTGTTTTATTTATGTTTACATGTTTTACGGACATTTTGTTTGTCAGTAGGTCGAGAGAGTGCACCCCCCCTTTTCATTGGTGGAAAAGACACAACACTGGGGAAACACAGTTTTTACTTAATATCACTTAGTTTTACACGTTAGACATCTATGTATTAAAATGTTGTGGTTTTTTTTCAATTAGGCAATTTCAGAAAAGCCATTTAAATCCCAACCCTATTTTACTCTATGTTTCACTAAAAGAACTTGAAATTAACGTGTCAATTGATTGACTGAAGCTGACCTGAGCTCGACAATTGTTTCTGGATTTTAGCCTGAACCCAGCGCGACTGAGGGACCAAAGTCAAAGACACAATATACTAACCACAGAAACATTGTCACTGTGGTGTTTGTTTAAAAAAAAAAGCAAACACCACATGCCAGAACAATCACCGTCCACAGGAATGGTATTGATTAGGGATGGCTTGATGCAACTTTTTTGTGTGTGTGATATGATACAGATACCACTATGTTCAGAATCTCTCTATAGCACTCTACATCAGTCTGATTTATCTATAAAATGACTTGAACAACAATTACGCTTCTCCAAATGACAGTTCGTTAAAATGTTTTATTTTAATTTCTGCACTTCGTGATGGATTTGTGTGATATTTAATGTTTTTGGATTGTATAAAATGTTATGCTTTTCTTTTTCCACTATCTGATTTTGACTAGTATTGCATCGGTTCATCCCTAGCGTTGATCACCTTCCTAGGAATACCCACTAATTTTAGTGTGAAACAGGCTCCAGTTCATAAAAAATACAGATCAAGTTATATCACTTCAAATGTATCAGCTAAAAAAAAAGGTAAAAAAAACCAACAACATACAAACACATCATAAGGAAACCTGTGAGAAGTCTACAGGAAAATCAGATTATTACATTTATTTGTCTGCTCTCGCTGTGTGTGAGAGAGAGTTCATTGTTAAACGGTAGTGTCATGTTGACAAACGAGTTGGTTGAATTAAATTCTCCTTCATCAATAACAAGAGGGGGCCAATCAATACCAGCTTACAATTATATCAGCGCCACATACCCGTCCACTGCTGCTGTAACTGCGCACGCACAAACACACACACATACACAAGGAGGAGGAAGAGATAGTGAATGAAACTGAAAAATCTTTTTGCTATAACGAGGAGGATTAATAAACACATTAATATTAACACACAAACACACGTTTGCAGCTACCCTTTTTAAGGACTATCATAGACTCGCAAATCCCCGAAATTAACCATCATTAGTTCATCCGTAACTTTAATCTATACACAATTCAAATCTTAGCCCTAAACTTAACCAGTACCTCAGAAATGAGGTTCTGCCTCATTAGGACCAGGTTTAGACTACTGGTCCTGACAAGGTCAGTATTGATGACAGAAAAAGGTCCTAAAGAGGTAACAAACACAACACACATACACAGAGATATTCATGTATCACTGATGCTAATAAACACACAACTTCACTGTACACACACACACACACACACACACATTAGTTTTAGCTTCTGACACTTAGTCTATTTTCAGCGTCTCTCTCTCTCATTCTCTGTCTATGTCTCTCTGCCTTTTCCTCTGACTCAGTAATCAATGCTGACAGATTGTCAATAGGCCGGTCTCGGCTCTGCCAATACTTCTCCTACATATCCATTATTCCTCTTAAGGCCACAGAGGACAAACAGAGAGAAGAGTAAAACACGATGGTGTCGATACGCCACCTTGATACGATCACTGAGGACGATCAATGCCGTTGCTTACAGATCACGACAGCTCGCCTCGGCTGCCGGCAAACTGGAAATCACAGTTAGTGTGAAAATCAGTTTGTGAATATTCTTTTTCCCTTCGCTAACAAAGCCTGGGCTTTTCTTTTTCTCCGTGTATATGTTTTTATTTCACACATAATCTTATTACAACATTTTTCCTCCTTTTCCCCCCAGTGTTTGTATTTCACAGATGTTCTGCTTGCTTGTGCATCCTGGATTGGACGTAATGGATTTAGAGTGGAACTTTGCAAGCTCCCACTACAGTTTTGGAGTAAATGTTTTTACGACACCAACGTACACATCCATCCATCGTCGACCTTTTTTCAAGAGAGCCGTGTCCATGCCGGTTGGCATCCCTTTTACATTTTTACGATTCTCGCCATTTGAAAACAAGTTACTCGTGTGTGACCCCTAGCTCGGTCAGACAGTCGTTTCCTCTTTCTCGCTTCCACTGAAAAGGGTTTTGTCTGCTTCTTTGTCGCTGGCTCGGCCATGATGAACGTCTAAAATAAGCAGGTACCTGGCTAGGGGGTGTGTGTGTTTTTCTTGCGAGATCTGTGACTCCCTGAACTTGCAAGGCTGAATTTCAGCAAACAGACAATAAGGAGCAGTGATGACAGCCAACAATCTCCCCGCAACAAGACATTTAACCATCACGATGACTCTGAAGCTGTAGAATTATGGTAAAAATCCTGCATAGTTCCCGCTTTAAGTTGTAAAACGCACACAGAAGTGTGTTAATAGGTACAGTATTGACGTCATCCCTGCTATCAGGTCCACACACACACACACTTGTGTTCTGTCACACACACACACATTTATCTAAACTCTCGGCAGTACATGCATGCAAACACACCATAGCATGCTAGAAAGCACATAAACTGCAGATCAACACACTAATATGCCATATTGTCATTCATGTAGAACATGCATGAAACATGCATGAAAAGTACACACACGCACATACACACACTGCACAAACAGCTTAGCTTGGCACAAATGTATCATCAAGGCTTGAGCTAAAGCCAATGACATGGATGGAGCTTTCCGGGCTATGCAGTCTGCCGTGATTGTGTGTGTGTGTGTGTGTGTGTCCATCACAGATGTGGGGGGTAGATGAGAGCCTTAAAAATGGAGCGGATCAGACCCAGCTCTCCTGGACACCATGGAATACGATCAAGAGGAGAGAGTGTGTGTGTGTGTGTGTAGAATAAGAGTAAGATGTACAGCAGCTGACAAGAAATACCCTTAAAAAAAATAAGTTAAAGGAGATTTAAACATCACCCTGCACAAAGTATTCTGGTGCTGAAAAAGCATGTCACTCACCTCGACTTACATAAAAAAAGAGAATTCAGATTCACAATTCATATTCAATCAGATAAGAAGAAGAAACGCAACCAAACTCCTTATCTGACACACACACACACACACACACACACACACACACACACACACACACGGGTTGAGCTTTTTCTCATTGAGAAGATGCCATTTGATTATAGCTTTCCTAAACAATAGACCACGTAGAAAAGTGGACATAGTCGTCGGGTTTGCCTGATGAGGCCAACCAGGGGGTGACTCGGTCTTAGGACTGACTTAGTTCCACTTTAAAAGGAAAAGAGACGACAAATCACAGCACATGTGAGTGGACACCAGTGTGACTGACAGCTGGTATCGTCCAATAGGAGCCTGGATGTAGGTGACATGAACTTCAAATCAAATCTTCAGGCTTAAAAATTAGAGTTCAGTTTCTAATAGGTGACGTCACAAGTCCAGTGTGAAAAGGTGGATTTCAAGGTGTATGATTTAATAAGCATGTCGATCGGAAGATGAGGTTCCATCAATATACATGTTTTCAAGTTGGTTCATGCATCTGGTTAATGTGAGCGGAGCAATTCTTTGTTTGGTGTTGTAAGCTCCTGCTTCAAAACACCAAACGCAGGCCTCCGGCTGGTGTGACGGAAATTTACGGGGTGGAGTTCAGTGGTTAAGACCGGTACCCTGTGTGCGAAAGACATCATGGTAGCAAGTTCGACTCCACCCCTGGCTGATTGTACTCAATTCCATTGTAAGTTGCTTTGGATAAAAGTGTCTGCTAAATGACATGTAATGTAAAACTTTTGCACAGTAAGATCTGAAATAAACACTTAAGAAAAGTAGGTCAAATGATGATACAGAGAGCAAGAAGTCTGTCGGAGTGTGTGACAAAAACCCAAGAGGAAGGAAAGCTTGTGATTATCAGCTAAGCTTGAAAAAAGAAAGGGAAACAAGGTTGAGCAGAGATGGTTCAAACCAGTTCTGATACCAGACAGAGACGGTTTCCCACGCATGAACATTAGCAGGTGAGTAAAAAAGTAAAAAGGTCATGTTGTCCTCTGTAAAGCAAAACCCTCGGCTAAAGTACATTTAAGGGCTTATTCTAAAGGCCCATTTATACTTGATGCAAAAGACAGAGATGGACAGAGCCTTTTATCCGTACTTTGCTTTCATTTCGTCCACCGAAATAGAGCAATACCACCGGAAATCATGGTGCAGTATAGAGTCAATAGTCCAATCAATCGAGAAAATGATGAAGAAGGGTCTATGAGGGTACTTAAAACTGACTGACAGACAGCCAGATTCACTCACTGGTGCACTGTGGGAGGCGGCGTGTTTAATTTTATGGGCTAGCAAGTTGTCAAAAAGTCACAGCGGAAAAATGTCATTAATCTCCCTCATTGGCAACACCAACGAGTAATATTCCCCATTAATGGGACGACTTACATTCAGTGGTCACACAGAGGTATTACAGAGATAATGTTTGGTACACAGACAGATGTAAAACAGAACAAAATGGAGTATAAATGGGGCTGCGAAAATGTATGGGTAGTATATTTCATTTCTGACAATAAACCCTTGTAAATATATTACATATTGGTCCTTTACAACATCCTCACAACAATGCCAAACGACATAAATCTCATAATCTTTTTATCACCCTAAACGTCATTGATTAAACCCTCAAATATCATTTACCTGCATATTTCTCCCTCTATATTGACTCTCAGCCAGCTTCGTGTTATTCTCTGCGTCACTCATTCACTCACTCACTCGCACGCACGCACGCACGCACACGCTTGTGCTCAGTCTGGTTGTGTTTCCCGGAGAGAAAGAGAGACAGACACAGTATGTGTATGTGTGTGTGTGGGCAGATTTAGAAGCGGAGGATCAATGAGAAATGCAGAAATCAATGCACTTAGCAGTGGGAAATCAATGGGGTCTAATCGGGATGCCAATGGCACAAGTCAAAACAATTAAGAAGGAAGAAAAATGTTTAACAATCCCTCCTCCTCCCCCAAATCCCCCCACCACCACCAACCCACCCACTGAAATGCTTACACAGAGGCTGAGGAGCAACAGAGTGAGCAGAGGGAAGAAAGAGAAGAGAAAGAAGAAGAAATAATATGAGGGAAGTTGGTGAAGTCAAGCAGAAGGAAATGTTGAATCTTTGGATGCGTTTAAGGATCAATATAAATAAATGCACCAGTAAAACTGTGCAGTTTTGAATCGAGTTCTGAGCTCACACATACAGTAACACACACACACACACACGCACACACACAGTTGTAGAGTGGGGTCATCATCCAACTGAAAGGTCAGGGTTTGATCCCTGCACATAGGATCCTCTATATTAATTTTATGTCTACTTACTATATAACCGTACTAGATTACTATATGAATTATGTAAGTGTATGGGTGTGAACAAGTGAATAGCAAAAAGTGTAGTGTAGAGTGTTCGGCGTAATGAATGATTTATTTAAAAGTAAGTCATGATAGTGTACCATGACCATTTTTCCTGTGCAAATCCAAACAGGTTGCACCAGATGTTCCTCTCTACAGTTCCTACTGAGTGATCCCTGTGGTATTTTCAGGCCAGGTAGAAACATGCATCTCATTTTCACAAGATGTGTGAAATTTAATCTCAGCTGCACCTGGAAATGGTACCGTGCTGTTCATAGAACCATGTGCTGTGATGAAACCTGTAGAACTACATCCTCTGCCCAAAACAGTGACAGTCCTCACCAGTCACCAAACTTCACTGAAGCCACTCTGCTGCAAGTTCTGACAAGTCCTCTGTCTCTGCAGGTGCCTCAAAATACCAAACTGCTGATTCAAGAGCTCTCTGGGATAATCAGGAAAAAAAAGTCCCTCTTCAGTGTCTCTGCTGCTTCTTTCACTACCGGTGTCCAACAGCAGATTTTTGGGTCGCTGTCAGCACAGTCACTGACAATCTTCCAGCTACAAATTTGAGGGGACAGGAAAAGGTCATTCATTTTCCTGCAATCACTAATCTGGTATCTTTCCACATGGGCAACCCTGAAAAAGACAAAGCCACTTCCTTTTCAGAGCAGCAGGTGAAGAGTCCAACAGTGAGTAGTTTGAGCCGTTCACACTGAAGGCAACGCAAATTATTCACAGCAAACTCAATGCAGTTGTGAGTAGACACTTTCATTCCACTAAATGAAGCAACCTGCACAGATACCTTGAAAACATGTTATGTGTCACTTGTTTCAGTAACTTGAGATGAAATTATGTGAAGTAGACTGAAACATTTTCAGAACTAGGACGGTGAACAAGCTGGTGAGTTCAGAAACTGTGTATGTGTCAAGTTGTTGGTTGTGTTTGCTTGTGTAAGAAAATACAAATGTACAAATGGTCCAGCAAAAGAAAATTGCCAAAAATGAGCAGGTATACACATTGTTTTTTAAAAAAAGGGAAAATAAAAGCTAAAAATAGGTGTCTAATACTTCCAAATTGGCACAACAGGAAGTGGCTTTTTCTCCTTTTCCTCTGGCGAGTAATTTTTGCATTAAAACCTATCCATCTCCTTCTTCCATTTTTCACCTTCGTGCCTGTTTATTCCTATTCTTCTTTTGGAATGGAAATACAGCAGTAACAAAACAGATATACGTCACGCGTAGGTGGATCAGACACGTGATATCCACGCTTATATGAACACTGATCCGAATGATGATCAGCTTATACCAGCCCTTTGGAAATTAAATTTGTTTCCGAATGGGCTGTATCAGATCAGAGTTTTCAGATTGGCATGTGTATGTGACATATTTTTATTCAGATCAGGCTTTTATTCCGATTATTTGAGTCCATGTTAACATTGCTATTGTCTACACTGCTAACCGGGGGGCACTCTCTAGCAGTAAACGCAAAAGTGAGACAGATGCGGGGAAAGATTATGCGCTGAAGATGAAGACTTCAGTGGCTTTAGTGCACAAGAAGAAGATGAAGATAGCGACCAATGACTTTTAGGCTAAGGCTAGGTAGGCTAAAGTGTTTTCTTTTCTAACCAGGCGTGTTACTGTCGTGTTGGTGCAGTGTTTATTTTCTAACCAGGCATGTTGATGCCGTGTCGGTGCTGTTTTATTTTCTAAACATGCAGGCATGTTCACCCCGTGTTTAAATTACGTTGTTTTAATAAAAACAACAATGAAAAACTTCCGTGTAGCGTCTTTCTATGTAAATATCTCACGCTACAACCATACGCGGCGTTACAGGTGGGCCCACTTTTGTCCATGGCCCACTCGCGATCACGGACGCATCATTCACTGAATGATGCGTCCGTGATCGCGACACATCTTTCAGTGCTAGTCACGCTCACTCACTTACCATTTATAAAGTTTATGCATTCACTCCTTTGACAAGAGATTGAATCCTGGCACCGCTACTGCTTACAACATGAAAACCTGTGGCTTATATTCAAGTGCAGCCTATATATGTACAAACATTTTTTTCTTTTAAAATTTAGCTGGTGCGGCTTGTAGTAAGGTGCGCTCAATAGGCTGAAATTTTACGGTAACTCAAGTGTTTATTCAAGTGTCCACTGCACAATGATTTCACCTGACCTAGATATTAAGGAGGTTTTTGATGAGTGTAAAAGGGGATTTAAGTAGCATCTCATTGGCCCTCAACTTCAGAGACTGTACCAGTAAAGTTCAGCCCTGACGAATACAAATATCTCAGACAGTGTCACACACCCTCCCTGAATAAAGCAACAACGCGAATGCGCCTTTGAGTGATTCCCTGTATCTTACAACTATTAAATCAAACCCTCAGTACAAGTGTCTTCACACGCAGCAGCAGCTGCAGCCTTGACTTCCAATAACTTACACTGAATTCAAATAAGATTTAATCTTCTCCTCTGCGAAGCGCGACACCATATAAATCCACAGATGATTCAAACAGCAGCTGGCCGTCTCCACAAAGCATGAAAACTACACAAACACCTTTCTACTCGAGAGCAGGATCGGGCATTGTTAGGATTTTATCAATACTGATACTGACACCAGGACTGCTTATTGATACTTGACAGTAGTATTAGTAATATTATTATCTCTCACTTGGAGCAAAGATTAATGTGAGCACAATTTCAAAGTGATGCTAAAGATTGATCTTTTTAATTCTTTAGTTTTTCTTTTTTAATAACTTTTTTGTTAAGAATATTATATTTATTAATCGTTGTTTATTTTTGGTGCAGGTGTACATACTGTGTCTGTGATTGGGCCTGCAAGATGAGAGTGCCACTAGCGGAAAGATAAACTATACGTATATGGTCACACAGTGGGTTTAGTATGTGTGTGCTTGTATGTATTTGTTTATTTTATTTTACCTCACCTCTTTAGGACCTTTTCTGGCATAAACACTGACTTGTCAGGACCAAAACCTGGTCGTAATGAGACAAGAACTGCACTTCTGTGGAACTGGTTAAATGAATTGTGGTTAGGTTAATGTCAGGGTTAACTGGTTACAGTTAAGGTTAGGAATGCTTTGTTTATTTTACCCGAATGAATGGCAGCCAGTGCAGAGTTCTATCCAGAGGATTTTCTGCGCGAAGCTGTGAGTGTGTGTTTGTGTGAGGCGGAGATGGTGGTGGGGTTGATCTGGGGCCAATCAATAGCAGCAGGCTCTCTTACGACCCCCGAGTTCCTCCTGGCTTGGCTGGCAGGCTAGAAATCAATGGGCCGGGCCAATAACTCAAGATGGTGTGTGGATTAGTGAACTGTCAACTAATCAGAGAGTTACTGAATCTGACACCGCGGCTATTAACCTATCGATATGACACTTGGCACTGACACGCACGTGGATATATATATGTATTGATGAACACACATAAGGTGGCCCACACGCCTTCACACGTGTGAACTGACGTATGTAAAAGAATAGTTATGCTTTAAAACATGAATGAGTGCATCAACATTTACTTGATCAGAAACTAATGGAGTATATGCGGTAGATATAAGCCATGTTTTCATCTAGTGAAATGGACTAGCTCCACTCACAACAGTCAGCTGATTGGGTGACAGAAAAACATCACTCCCTTGTGACCGGTGTTTCTTCAATGCCAGCAGTCTATACTCATACAAAGCTTGACGTCTTGTTGAAACAAACAGCCACAAATGTCCTCCATTATTGTCTGCTGTGTCGCGTTAATTGTCGTCGCACCAGTACAACATCACGCTGCAATCTCACTGACGTGGCCATCGGGCACAGCCCACAGCCCGCCTACCAAGAAAAGGTACTGTTCTCAACCGTACATGATGGAAACACAGCTATACACTCATGTGGAGACCTGTATGTGCAACTCCCGCAGACATAAGCTAGATATGTGTCACAAATTGGAACAATCTTTTTTAAAAACAATTCCATCCACTGCTGCTAAGCAAACATTTGGAGTTATGGTGTGTTTTCAACTGAAGAGCTCCAGGTCAGATTTAGAAACTTAGAAAGTCAGAGCAACCTGACAAACCGCGACAAGGGATTCCAAAATTGCTGCCACTTGCATCAATTGTAAAAACACACTGCTATTTTTTACTGTTAATTACACTTTTGTCTCATTTGTTTTATGTAAAGTCAGTCATTTGCATAGTACTGTTCAATTATTATCCGTGGTCACATTTGTACACTGTGTGTGCAAAACACAGCGTTGTTATCGAATGCCAAGCCTGGAGATATGTTTGAAAGAAAGAAGAAAGACAGAAAAACTAGAGCTTGGAGTTTAAATTAGAGCAAAAACAAAAAAACTCAATGAACTGGATTGGAAACTTTTTCTGAGTTAGAATTTTTTTTTTCTGTGTATAAATCTGCAGTTATTAGCAAAGACATGAAAAGGAAAGACTCAAATGTGTGACGAGTTTGAACAAAAACATTGTTAAAATGTATCAGAACACATAAACTCACAGTGGTTCAGGAGTCACAGTTCATTTAAGGATCATTTACAACAGCCATAAGTCATTTTTACAACATTAATTATTTTGGCCCTTGAGCCCCACAGCTACTAATGGCTACGAAATTTGGTGAAGCAGAAATTTCAATGTATTCCTTTGTTACAGGCTTCGCTTGTCACTATATATTAATTGTGCTTTGACAAAGTCTTGTTTGCTGCAAATTATTATGGCTAATTTAATACTAAAATCAATTAAATGCAGTTAGTAGAAGCTGCAGTTTCCTAAAATATTACTGCCACTTAATGTCATTACCTGTAAAAAGACATTTCCTACAGCTGTTTGGTGCAAGATAATTTAAGCCTGGAGCAGTTCTCTCATCAGATAAAAAGGTGTATAATCTCATAAATCTCAGCCTAAAATGAGTTTATACCTAACTCCTCTATCCACGCTTTTATCCACAATTCATATCCAGATTCCTTATTGCTTCTTTAACATGCAGACTCTCTGATCTTTTCATTTTCCCATGTTCCTCTAGTGTGGAACTACAGGCTTATACTGTGTCAAGGGTGCTGCTCCATTTTACATTATTCACTTCTATTCTTCCATCCCTTTCTCTACTTTTTTCTTCTTTCTTTTTTTTTTCTTTTCCGGGGAGCAAAAGGAGATTATTTTGGGGGGTAATTCCATTGAAACCGCTCCGAAATAACTTGACTTGGCATGTGCCTATACAAGGCTCCACAAAAGGCTCCAGGAATACTATTCAGTAATGGGGTGAAGCAAAGGAAGAGCTGGACAAAAAGCGTGTGTGCTAGTGTGTGTGTGTGTGTGTGTGTGTGTGTGTGTGTGTGTGTTACAGCTGAAATGAGAGAGAAGAGAAGAGAACGAAATCACCTGAGAGGAAAATAAGACAGCTAGCCAGGGGCAGGGAAAGACGGGATGAATGAGCAGCAAAGAAACCAGAGGAAAATAATCAAATGTTCAAGAGAGAAAATAATTTTAAATTCATTCAGAAAGTGACAAAACATATACAGCAGTGTTTCCAAAAAGCATTCATACAGCGACCGACGTCTTAAAAATGACAAATCACCAAGTCACAAGGTTAACACGTTAACCAGCCATTTCTGAGATAAATGTTTGATAAATTAATCACAGCTTCATTTGGGTGCATTATTAAACTCTCATGCAAACTATAAGTACAAATGTTCACTCCCTAAAAACTGCTAGTTAACGGTCCTGATCATTTTAAAGGCCAAAATCTATTTCCAGCATTTAACCACTTTAATTGCTAGTTTAGTAAATGATTTTCCACAATTTTTATCATAGAAAAACAAATTTCTTTTTACATACACTGGAGGGTAATTACGTTTCCTTCGGAAGGATAACAAAAACTGGGTTATATCATTGATCATGGAAATATTGATTATTTTCAAAGATAAATGGCTGAATCTTTTTTCAGAAATACACAAAACTAAAAAGAATAGAGGGGGGGAGACTAAGAGATATTCCAGAAATCAGAGGAGATGAGGTTGGTGATGCTGGCGAAGACAGTCAGGTCCACGCTGCTGTCTAATGATAAGAGCTGCAGGGAGAGGGACACACACACACACAGAGGTGAAAAGAAAGAGGAATGGAGGCAGGTTACAGCATTATAGTCACCAGCAGAAAGGGAAGGGAGGGAGGGAAGGAAGGACGGAGGGAAGGGAGGGTTCACAGGCCTCCCACACACATACACACACAGATTTGTCCACCTAGTCTTATTAGGACACTGTATTGAAGTCCATTCATCTGGACAGCCTCAACAAAGCTTTATTCCTAACCTTAACCACAACTAGTTATGCCTAATACCAACCTTAACCTCACCACAATTCCCATTTTAGCTCCAAAGTTCCTAAGAAATGAGGTTCTGCCTTATTTAGACCAGGTCTTGGTCTCGACAAGGACTACTGGTCCTGACACGAACAGTGATTGTGTCAGAAAAGGGGTCCAGAAGAGGTAACAAATACAAGCACACACACCCTGGATTAGGAAACATATGCAGTGGAGCAGTGAGGGATTAGGGGGTGAACGAAAGCTAGAAGGAGGGAAAAAATGTTTTTTGGGGAGAAAAGGAGGGGAGACAGAGAGAGAGAGGGATGGAAACACAAGTGTTTGGTCAGGCGTATTTCCACCCTCCATCTCCTCCTCCGACTCACCTTCATCTTTGAACGTCGAGGATGATGAGATCAGTGTGAAAGAGAGATGATGACGCAGATTTCTGGCAACATCCTTGTGTCGTAGTTTTTCCCTTTTGCTGCAAACACAAGAAAAGAATATTAAAAAAAAGAATAAATAAATAATTTTATCTGCACCTGCTGTTTTTTCATCAGTGTTACCATGGCAGATTTTTTTTTTTTTTAATGTTTAATATTTGATCTAAATCGCTATTTTTTTATTTATCTTTTTAGGAAGTAAAAAAAATGGCTAAATCTGTCATATTTAGATAAATGTTTATTCTCAAACATTGTCCATTAAAAATTTTTTTGCATATTGTGCTTGTGTTTGTCTTGATCCCAATGCAATTTAAATTTTAAAACTTTCTCTTTTTAAAAATACACAATGCAAACAATAAAATTATTCTTTACAGGGAAATATATAATAATAATAATAATAAGAAGAAGAAGTTGGTGCTTCTGGCCAAGAGAACACGCAAGTGTGAGGATGTTCACCTGATTACAGGTCGTCTTTAACAGTAATGATCTGTGTGTGTGTGTTTTCTTGTATTCGTTACATCTTTAGGACCTTTCCTGTCATAAACACTGATCTTGACAGGACCAGTAATCCTCATTGAGACCATAATCTGGTCCTTAATGAGGCTGAATCTTATTTCCGAGGAACTGGTTAACTTTAGGGCAATTAAGATAGGATAAGGTTAGGGTTAGGCATTAACTGTTTTTGGAATAGTTAAGGTAAGGGATAACACTTTGGTTAGGCTGTATACATGAATGGAAGCCAATGCAGTGTCCTGAGAAGAATAGCTGCACAAACCTGTGTGTGTGTGTGTGTGTGTATGTGTGTGTTGTTACAGGGGGTCATGAGTCAAGGTCAGGTGATAATTTCGCCTGAAAAACGGCAGTGATAAAGGGATGGAGGGATGGTGGAGCAGAAGGAGATAAGAAGAAGAAAAGATGGCAGAGTAAAACTGAGAAGGACCAAGAGGCCAATCATGAAGGAGGAGGAGCTAAAAATCTGTTACTGTGACGAGCTACAAATCTGTCACTGCCGTCTTTCGGCTTCTCTTAAATCAGTTTCATCCCTTTACTAATTTAATCCAGTTTTAGTTTTCTATCAGTAGTTTGACCGACAAGACAGAACATTTCCCACATCCTACAACTTCAGTCTCTCAAAAGCTCACGTTCAAAAACCACTGTCACTTTCTATAGTTTCCTCCTGAAAACAAAAGCAAGTAGGAACCAAACATGTGTTACACATGATCAATGTAAAAAAAGAACCTAAATATACATATTGACATCATGTACAACATTGTATTACTAATATATACATATTTCTATAGCCAAGACTAAATGTTGTTAAGAGTCTATATATTGTCACATCTTTTATTCCATATGTTCATATAAATTCCTTCCGAGTCTATACAATGTAAACATGTGTTAGTTTTATTCTTCTAGTGTAATCGACAAATTGTTAACTCTCAACTCTATGCTTTGAAAAATGCCAGTAACTAAAATGTATTATTATTATTATTATATACAAGTACCATATTCACAATAACATAACATATAATAATCACCATTCTAGAAAATATAAATGTTAAAAAATAACACTGTATACCATAACTCAGGTTTTTGAAATGTGAATTGAATAAAATAAATTATAACATCATTATCTTTTAGGACTGCAACGATTATTTTCATAATCGATTAATCTGTCGATGACATTTTCAATTAATCAAGTACTTGTTTGGTCTGTAAAATGCCAGAAAATGTGATAAAATGTTGATTGGTGTTTCCCAAACGTGGAAATGATGATGTTCTCAATGTCTTGTTTTTGTCCACAAACCAAAATGAATCAGTTTTAATGATTTCTTTGTTATATGGTGCAAAGAAAATATTCAAATTTAAGAAGCTGAAAAATCAAAAAAACACTCAAACTATTTATTCTCAAAATAGTTGACGAGTTATTTAGTAATCAAATAACCGTTACAGCCCTAATATCTTGAAACCCTCCCTCCTGTCCTCTGTCACACTTTATTTTTATTAAACAACTCACTTTAACTTTCACTTTTCACCTCATCATCCACCTAATTTCTCCTTTTTCTCTTCCTCCATAAACACCTCCCTCCTCCTCCACACAGACACACAATCGTGGCCCGGAGAGGTCAACCTTTGGTGGATGAGGTCAGGCGTCTGGTATGAAGTTGACCTCTGACCTGGAGGGCTCGATCACTCGCTTACATCCAAACCAGCTGGACAATGAGCGGCCGTCCAACAATCACTCAGTTTGTGTCTGTGTGTTTGGAGTCAGGTCATATCTATCTATCTGATTATTTTTTTTGCCCATTAATGTATAAGAATCATAACAACATATTTTTTTACATTTATTGCACTTACAAATTGCGAATTACAAATATTGGGCCAGGAAATAGTTTATCCTCCCTTGCTCTGTGTGCGTGTAAAAAATTGTATAGATTTTGTTGATGTTGTGCTTAAGTATGTGAAAATATGTGCTCTAATGTGTGTGTGCGAGTGTGCATGTGTGTCTACACGGAGCAATTGGATTTGCCTCCACAGCTTCACAGGGACGGAGGTCACGGTGCTTGTTACTGCCGTGGAATAACAAAACAATATTGATCAGGTCGAGGTCATAAAGTGACAAAGCCCGTCTTTAGTCTTTGGCTCAAAACCTCATCACTTCCCGTCGTCTTCTTTATTCGGAGGTTAATATCTCATTAACTGCCATTATCTCCACACCAGTCACCACGGCAACGACCGTCGGAACACGAGTCCGCGATCTCCCCCCCACACCTTCCCTGATTCCTGCGGATCAGACAAGCAATGACCAGATTATTGGAAATCAATGCAGGGGAGTAGCTGTTTTCCCCTGACCCCCCCCGAGTTTCATTTCCACTATTTATCCAGGGACGCTGGTCAAAACGACGACGATCACGAGGTTTACACACACGTCAATATACGAGCCGTGACGAGAGTCGATGTGCGGTGGCAACGATGATGGTGGTTAATCACAGTGACGCTCATAAATCTGAACTTAGCTGGAAGCCATTTTACGTCAGGGGGAAAAAAGGACTTAGTCACAGGGATTATTTATTTATTTATTTATTTATTTAACTGCTTTCTAGTTGACTGCTTTATCCTTTTTTACAAATGAGAAAAAATTTCAGAGC
This sequence comes from Solea solea, assembly GCF_958295425.1. Taxonomy (NCBI): domain Eukaryota; kingdom Metazoa; phylum Chordata; class Actinopteri; order Pleuronectiformes; family Soleidae; genus Solea; species Solea solea. Next base: position 6,792,657 of record NC_081153.1, on the reverse strand, counting down.
AGGGAAATAAGAGAGTAACATTCATTTTCATGGTCTGAAAGCAGGTATACATTCAATTTGTTTTTGAAATGTACTTAAAATCAGGTAAGACATCATCTAGAGATGCAACAATTAAATCGATTAACCAATTATTAAAAGATGACAACAATAATTTATCAATTTTGATAAATTAACTAATTTTGAGTGGATTCTTTGAATAAAATGATCTGACTGATGTTCTATTTTCTTCTGTGACAGTAAAATGAATATAACTGGTTTGTGAACAAAACAAGATATTTGAAGACGTCGTTTTGACGCTTGGGAAAAATTATTCAAAAATAATTACCATTAGTTGCAGCCTGACTGAAATAAGAAAATGTTTGGAAAAACTTTAAAAGAAATTACTTCAAATGGTGAAACACATGAATCAAGTTAAATCCAACTAAATAACATATATGATCACAAGGCTACATACAGGTTTAAATGGACTGAAGCTGATTTAATTTAACTTCAACAATGCACTAGATATGATATAGGAATGGGACAGATCATTATAAATAATGAAGTAAAAATGCCTGCAAAACACAAGAACACATCAAATGATGACAAAAACAAAGTAAACCCTGTAAACGCTGTTTAAAACCAGTAAATCTGTACAAAAGACAGATACAGTATATGCACCAAATTCATGATGAAAAGATAAATTAAGTGCAAAGATAACGTGCAAATCCAAGCTGCAAACTGTTGTGGGTCAGTATAAGGTATGAGCTCACACTCCCTCTGCAGGATCTGATCAGGACAGCTCGGTCTGACCTGGGCCTTCATCAGGACCCGCCTACAGAAGAGGTCAGGGGGCAGCAGCTGACTCACCCCAATCATTTCTGCTGTCCACTTTAACAATCTACCCAAACCTGTCCTTACTGGTCACAATTACCTTTCTACAGCACACCACTGTGCAGACGGACAGGGTTGCCAAATCTGCTGTTTTCACACAGAACTGAAGAGTTGCAGTGGGCAGATTTTTGGCTTAGACACACACAACCAGATCCAAAACAGCTAGATCACTTGTCATTTTGTCTAATAAATAAAATGAATTATTGTTAATTATTATTGACAACTATAATTAGTTTTAATTTAAAGTTTAAGGATTTCTTTATGCCCTAAAGTATCAGGTTCAGCCCTAAATTTACACTAAACTGTTCATATGCAACCTTATATTCATTTACAATCCTGTGTGCAGTTAATGCGCAAGACAAGTCACACTATAACAATTTGAGGAAATGGCACAAAACCAACAATTTCCTGAAATTAATTGACAACTGTTCCATTATTAAAATGGGCTTTAAACAAATAAATCCACAATATACATAAATTAAAAGTCATTATCACATGGAAAACCAGTCAGGGTGCATTTTAGGGGGCTGGTTTAGTTACAGACTCCCTGAAACATCAGGTGCTATTTTTTTCTTCTCAGAAAGTACAGGCGCTGTTGTACATTAGTACTATTATTAGTAATTGCATGCAGGTGTTTGACTGGAAGCTCATCACACAGAGACCTTTGTCACAGCAGTTATTTTAAAACATTTCAGCCAAAAAACTGAATATTTTGTTAGTAGTAATCGTAATTGACGGCTCTGTTCAGTTCATGTACAACAGGACGGTGCGACAGAAAATGAGTCGGCATATAGGCACCATGAGACAGAGGAAAATGGAACTCAGCCATCTCTAACGTTTTTAACCACAACCATTTTGACAACAACAGGGTGTCAGTGTTACTCATGAACACACAAATAATGTCTCAGATTTCTACAGTTAAGAAAAGTCAGAAACAGCATAGACTCTGAAAGTGAGGCAGCTAAATGGACATTATTTACAGCCGTGCTTCTCCTCCTCCTGACCTGTCAAAATGGCTGCCGTGCAAAGATAAGCCCATTTTACAGCAGCCATTTTGACACGTTTGAACAGGGAAAACACACCAATAATAACATAATAATAAAAATGGCTCCATGCAGTTCATGTATGTCAGGACAGTGGGACTTTGAACCAGCTACCATGTACATATGGCAAGCAGTTTTAACATTTAATCGTCTGCAACTTCATTCTTACTCGTCAAATGTACATTTTCAGAATTGAATTGTAGATATCTACAGTATAATGACAAACCACATACACATGAATGGCAAAAGTTTAGCCATTTTGACATTTTAGTAAAACTGAATTACAGATATCTGTGACATTACTTTGACTAGTAAAAACCGAATTGCAGACATCTGTAACTGTAGTTCTGCCTAGTGACGTCACATATCTACAACTACAGTCACAAAGAAATTAAGACTTGTAAAAATGACGTCACATATCTGTAATGGTAGTTCCAGATAATCAAACTTATAAATAAAATATCTTGCCATATGTAGCCATAAACTAAGCCAGCTAAACAGAACCCTGCCTTCATTAATGCGGTTATTTACACCTGGGCTTCTCTTTCCCCTAAACTATCAAAATGGCTGCCATGATAAAAAATAAAAAAGAGTCAACTCCACGTCCATTTTGACAAAAGACAAACAATTGAAGGATTGTTTGGTATTTAGAACTGCTACAGACTGTAGCTGACGTTTGGGATAATTTGAATATTAAAATCAAATGTTGGTGTCGCTTAGCAACAACGAGAACCACCGAGTGACGTTAGCAAAAAAACAACACCGCTAACTGTGTGGTTAGCCCCGTGTTTACGCTTCAAATCTCACTATTTCGCGGTGTTTAAGAAGAATGTGAAAATATGTGTATTACTGTGTTTACCGGCTACTTACCCGTGAATAAAACCTAGTCTGTTGTCCGCCTGCGTGACTGTCATTCTGCTGCTACTGCCTCTGCTGCCGATGACGATGAAGTGCAGGGATGGTGGAGACTGGTCGACTGACCTTTGACCCAGGGGTCAGGGCTCAGACAGAAGGTTCCACCCAAATTGATTAAAAAAAGTCTGTAACAAAAAAGTGAGAAGTGCCTGAAAATAATCACAAAATGAAAATAACAATAGCGACGTTTTTCTGCGTTTTCTTTGACACCGGAAGCTTCATGTACAACTGTTTCCTGTTTCATTAACTTACGTTTTTCAGAATAAATTAACACATTTAAAGAGGATTTTAATTAAATTAATAAAAAAAATGTTGATGGAACATTGAACACAAATGCAAAAACATAACATTTAAAACACAAGCAGAAACAACAACAAAACATAAAATGTAAATATTGCATGTTTTAAAAAGAGCAGTAAGACAATTTCTACTATGATTTCCTACTCATCGTGAGTTTTATGAAATAAATGTATGGGAAAAGAGACATTTATACCCTCGTCTTTATCATATATACATATATTTCAAACTGAATCTGTATCTGTATCATGAAGTTTATATTAATAAACGTGTATAATCTGTGTGCCACAGAGATTAAATATAAATAGTTGTGATCATGAGGAGAAACGTGTCCTCCAGACATGACACTGTGGTTATTATTCATCAATTCAAATTAAAGTCAAACCGTCGTTGTTTCTTTTTGTTTCTTTTCTTTCTTTTTTTGTTTTTGACCGAAAATCGATCGATGACAAATGACGCTTTGAAAGCTTTATTGGTCATTTTCACTCACATTTGTCTCCCTCCCGAGTTTAACCTCGTGAACTCTATGTGAGCCTGATGCATATTAGTTCAAAACATCATTGTCATTTATGCAAAAGAAAGAAAGAAAAACCAAACAAACCATAAAAATGACATTGAAAGAGTTCCCTGTCCCTCTTTTATTCTGTAATATCTGTTAAATTTCGTTTAGATAATTTATTCATACATTAAATTTCGTTCACGCTTAATTTTCTGATTTTAATAAAACTACTTCATTCAATGATTATTATTTTATTTCACTCACAGGCGCACAAACATCTTCCGGTTCATTCAGCGCGAGCGCGACACGACATTTACATGAAATGCATACATAAAATAAATCAATAAAATAAACGCAAATTCGAGCCGAGTGATAAAAAACAGTATGTTTTAATGTTGTTTGGTAAATAAATCTATAATCAATGATAATATAAATCATAGTTTTCGCCGTTTGTGTCTTATTTGCATATAAGCAAATAAAGTCCATTTAAATGTGTAAAATACATAAAACGCTACTTGAAACTACTTGAGTGGGACACATTTTAATAGGAAAAACGAAAAACCTGTTATTCAATTAAATAATTGTTTTAAATCAGTATGAAAAAATTAAGATTCACAGAAATGGGCAAAAATACATATACATATTTAATTTCCTTAAATTAAATCAAACATGATAACGAGAAGTAAACATGGCTAAAGTTAGTGCAAAATAATATGTTGAATATTTTAAATAATAAAATGTTTATAAATAATGTACAAGATTTAACTGTGGGGAAAACGTGCTGCTGTTTTTTTGTGTCCATCTACTGACTACAGACATCGACCAAAACATAATAATGTGGTGTTATTAATTAAATATACCATAATAATGAATAATTAAGGTGGCAAACGTTAGGATTTTTTTTAACTTTGACTTCTAAATATAAACGCAAAAAACGCAACAAAGACAGTAGAAATATTCATTTAATTTTGTTGTTGTGCTGTGATGTTTGACATGTTTTCACCTGAAGTCAAAAGTTCATACTGGATTTAAAGGATTTGAAAACGTGAGTGTGTGTGTGAGAGTGAGTGAGTGTTTGTGTGGGCTGACCTACACGTGTGCATGGCAATGAACGGATTACTGCCTAAGCAATGTATTGATCGGGATTATTATAGGTGAGTTTGGGGGTCAAAGACACATAGAGCGCACGTGTCCCTTGTCCACGCGGGTCCAGGTGCAGCGAGTGTTTATGTGTGTGTGTGTGAGTGTGTGTGAGAGGGAGGTCCATTAATTTAACTGCAACCTCCAAAAAAAAAAGGTTTGTCACGCGTGGATGTTTGACTACTGCAAAGAAAAGAGTAAAGACATCAGTTAGTGGCAAGTGTGTTTCAAAGAGATAGAGGAAGAGTGATGGACTCAGTGAGTTAGTGTTGAAACGGGAGGACAGTGGACGTCTCTCTCTCTCTCTCTCTCACTCTCTCTCTGTGTGTGTGTGGGCCTTAATTGATTTCCCACAATTAACTCCGTGTTCATTGATTTCCTCAGCACCGCCTCCACATCAGTAACCTCATTATTGCCACGTTAATCCAGAATAAATACAGAGAGAGAGAGAGAGAGCGAGAGGGCTGCGTTCAATAACAGTTAAAGTCAGGACTAAATAATCTGCAGAGGCTGCTGCAGGCGCGAGGACACACCCCGTGTGTGTCACACACACTGCACTGGAACCAACAACAGCATGACTGTATCCAGTGATGAAGAAGGGAAGAAGAGACAAACACACACACAAACAGATGGAGAGAGAGAGAGAGAGAGAGAGAGAGAGAGAGAGAGAGAGAGAGAAATTATTAAACTGAGACATGTTTAAACAAATCTTTATTCAAACAGGTTAGAAATATCTAAATGGAGGCCAACAAACACTCAACCATTCATTTACAGCTCAGTTCAAACACTAACATAAACAACACAAATACAGAAAATATTGACAATAATATCTGTGACAAAAATGGACAATCCCATGAACAATTCATTGTTCATCTGCAAAAGTTAATATATAATCCCATCCATCCCATGTGTGGGTGTCTTCAAATGCCACTGAAATCAAACTACCTCAAATGATTTCACAGCCCTGTTGTTTTCATCGGTCGTTTATTTTAGCCGAGACAAAGGATTTCCTGACATTGTGTGACATTGGTATCAAGTATGTGACAATAAGGCATCTTAATTAACGTGTTAAGGAAACGATATTAAAAAAGAAATCCTCTAACGTCTGCGTTTAATCCTGTTCCACACGGGCTTCGGTCAATTCAAACTGCTGCTGGACACACTGTGGCTGTGGTCAGTGTGTGTGTGTGTGTGTGTGTGTGTGTGTGTGTGAAATGTCAAGCAGTAGCATCTCTGTCAGGTTCAGGAGGAGGAGGAGGAGGAGGAGGAGGAGGTCAAACGAGCCTGCAGGCAGCCATTCAACCACACAGCCTCCCTCCTCCTCCACCTCCTCGTCTTCATCCTGCAAAATAATGAGCCACCTCTTTCACTCCATCTTCCCCTTTTCCCATGTACAAGTGAATGAGTGAACGGTGTCTCCTCATGTCGTCACAGCACATGTATTTTTGATTGTTTCTGTTTCAACTGACCCTAAAAACATGATTGTCACCTCAGTGAGATCAGCTGGATAAAGATGAAATCTGACCATTTTCATAAAGGTTATAACTCCTGTGACATGAATATCTTGTTTTTGGGGCAGGGATGTTGGAGAGTGTGTGTGTGTGTGTGTGTGTGTGTTGGGGTGGGGGGGGGGGGTGGGGGGGTGGTCCATAACAAACATACAGTGGAATAATTAACACAATCACATGACATGCATACGCAAACATAAACAGACTCAAGTGATCAGGTTACATGAAGTTTGATGTAACTCACTAACTTTAGTTTAGTAAGTTTATGAACTTCTTCCCAGTGTATCTGGCAACAAATGGGTTTTTGCCGTATTAAAAGTTGACAAACCTTTAAATAAAAAATAATCTGTGACACTCAGATGAATTAAGTTCAGTCTAACTACAGTTTGAGTAGTTTGACAACTTTATTTTGTCTGAATTTGGAGTTAAAAATCATCTTTTCGTATCTTAGGTTCATACAGAGGAAACCAGTTTTCACTGTACAAATAAAACAACTTTTTATCCTTTTAGCAGTAAATCAGAAACGTCACTTGTCGTGCTTCATGTAGAGTTCAAATTTCTTTGTGTGTGCATTTAAAAAAAAAGAAGCAAATGATCTGAGATAAATATGTAAATAAATGAGGGGAAAAGAAGAATCTCACCACAGTGAGCGTCTGTAGCTCCTGGAGTTTCCCAGTCGTCAGCAGATGTAGATTTTACTGGAAAATACAAGCAATATTTATATCAATAAAATGGTAAAAAAAAAAAAAAATTATTGTACACGTTAAGTCACATGACCTGGACATTCATGCTTCTTCCTCTTTGTCATTACCTTCTTCCTCTTTTTGGTTTTGTTCTTGTTCCCCTCCTTGTTTTTACAGGAAATGCTTCGTCAGCATTTTTCAAACAATAGTTTGTTTTTCTTTATTAGTGCGTCATCATCTGCCTCCTTTTACGGCTCTTTCTCTTCTTCTTCTTCTTCTACAGACATAAGACAGATGTATATACACACATTTATATATTATGTGAAACACAGAGTGACTTGGGTTAAAAAGAGAACCGAGCAGAGGAGGAAGGAGAGGACAGAGAGGTCGGGAGAAAAAAATAAATATAGAAGAGACTAAATGAAACTTGACAGAAATAGAAGAAAAGGGCGAGCGGTGAAGAGCAGAGAGAAGAGTGCGACTGAAGGAGATAATAGAGCAGAGGAGAATAGAGGGGGCCAGAGGAAGGACGGAGGAGAGAAAGAGAGGAGTGAGGCAGAGCAGGGAGAGGAGGGAGGGAGTTGATGGTGTTGGTCACGGGGGGTTAAAGGAAGGAGGCGTCTAAAGATTGTGAATTAAACGCTGTGAGGCCCAGTGTGTCCTCGGCACGTGCACCGGGCCTCGAGAATAAAAGCAGCTCGGGCCCATCTGGCTTTTTAAGAGAGACAGGGAGAGAGAGGAGAGAAATGAGCGAGAGAGGGGTTCCTGTGCTGCTGAATGGAGAGAGAGAGGGAGGGAGGGAGGGAGGGAGGGAGGGAGGGAGGGAGCGTGGCATTAACACAGCCAGGTGTTCAGAGACGCTGAGGCTGAGGGTCCAAAAAAAATCTTCATTGTGATGTAAGATGCTTTTTACTGAACGTGTGTGTGTGGTGGACAGAGGGAGGACGTGAGGACTGATGAAAGAGGACGAGTGGAGGACGAGAGTAAAAATGGATTCTTTTTTTTTTAAAGAAGTCAGTGTAATGAAGTAAACAGTGTCAAGCTGTGTGCACTCTCCATGTATACTTCCCTCACAGGAGGATTTCTATACCTATACCTACTGTATACACACACACACACACTGTACCTTTCCTGCACTCAGCATCTTAGCTGTTTCCATGGCGACTGAGTTGAAGCTGCAAACCCCCCCAAAAAAAGGAGTGGTGGTGAAGGTGCTGTGTGTGTGTGTGCAACAGCAGCAGCAGCAGCACCACAAAGTGATTTCTCTTCCATCTAATAAAAGTTATATTAAGGTCAACAGACAAAATAAATAAATAAGAAAACACATTGTTGACATCCTTAAAGGAGAAAAGACAGAATCTGTCTCTGAACATTTCTCAGGTCAGAATTTAGAGATGCAGTGAGAAACTTCTTCTCATTTATGAAATCAGATTTGTGTCAATGTGATCAAACAACACTTTAGGAAGTGAGCAAACAAAAATGAGCCACCACAAAATCAAAATACACAAATTGCAAATAAAATATCGATTTAATGATTAATAAAATATTGCATTTTATTGTTTGAAAATACACTTTTTGGTTTGAAATGATTGGAATTTTGTTTGCTCCGACTCTTTTGTGTTTGCGCTCCCTCACTTGTTCTTTAATTGCTCCATGGTTTGTTTTTTTGTGATTCTGACCGTAGGCGGGGCTTAGGAAGTTGCCTGCTGATTGGCTACGGAGTTTTGGAGCGACAGCTCAATGGACCAGAATAATCTGACAAATATTAGATGCTTATAACTATTTTGTCGTATGTCGACGGGGGAAAACCTGGGGAAGGAGTTCCAGCCGGACGGCGACTCCAAGCCCCTGACTATTTCCTGTTCATTGAGCTGTCTGGACCAGAGGTCTCAAATTCACGGCCCATGGGCCACATGTGGCCCTAAAATCAATTTCATGTGGTCCACTACCCAATTCCAGCACAGCTCGGCTCGACAACTTTTTTTTTTATTAGTGATAGTACCTGGTGTTTTTTTTGAGGTTCCAAGCGACGTCCAAAAATGCCGAACTGTAGATCAGTTATAAACACCTTGAAAACAAGCGTTAATCTTCAACATTTAGCAAAGGAAATGTCTAAAAGCTCAATATTTAACAGAGGAGTCTGGTGTATTTGGCGACAGCACTGCTGAAAGCCTGCGATCACAAGCCCAATCACAACCTGTGCTTAGAGAACGTTCTCTAAAGGTTCCTAGAATGTTACTTTTTGGTTGCGGGTTCCTAGTTCCCCCCCATGTTCTCCTGTGGTTGTTTTTGTTTTGGTGTCATTTTTGGTTGCACATTTGGTTTCAAAAAGTTACTTTGTCACAACCTCCAGACAACCTTTAGAGAACGTTTTGTAAAGGTTCACAGAACGTTCCCGTAACCACTTTCTTTTGTCACAACCTTCATACAACACTTATAAAACGTTGTCTTTTGGTTCTCAGAACGTTCCCCCAACAACCTTCACACAGTAACATGACAGCCTTCAGTATATATCACTAATATTATTTTAAACTATAGACATACTTGCAGAGTTGGATAAATGAATAGGGGAAACTTGATATAATTAAAAGTTTATAAGGTTAGGGTTAACCCTTCTTAAGAAGTTGAACGCGTGTACCTAATAAAGTGGCAGGTGAGTGTTTGTTTTTCTTTAAGTCACCTCTGAACTCCTCCCTCCGACTGTGTGAGCCAGATGGGCAGTGATTTCCCGTCAAACTCCAGTCACTTCATGTCAACGAGGAAACACTGAAAAAAGAAAAGAAAACAGCACAAAAACATCGCGTTTTTCCCGCTCCTGCCGAAAAGAAGAATAAAGGAGAAAACACATGGATATTTCTGTACAAATAGAAACAGAAGCTTTGAAGGTTCTCTTGTTAAATAAAGTCAGGTACGTGAACGCAACACGGACATTTACTGCACGTATTCCTGCTTTTTTTACACATTATAAACCAGTTTACTCTGATGATTCGTCATTAAATTTATAGTTCGTTTATTAAAAACGGCTTTAAGATGATTTAAATGTTATAAAAATGAGGTTATTGTAAACACACACACACTTCCTGTCGTGCAGCTCCCTGCGCAAGTGGTGTCTGCTCCAGGACTTCGAGCTCCCCCGTGTGGACAAATGGCTGAACTGCAGCAGTGCAACTTTTTCTCACAGATACCCAGACGCCAAGTTCAACTATCACCTGAGGGACCTGTTCCTCGTCGTCCTCACCTGGGGGGTCATCAAGTAAAGTACCTCGATTATTGACCACACATTGTTGTTGTTTTTTTTTATCATCATTATTATTATTCAAAAACAACAAATAATATTTAACATATTAACAGGCTTTAGATACATAAAAAGCCAATATATAGACATTAAACTTCAAAAAAGGGGATTTAAATCTCTCTTTTACTACATGTTCCACAAAAAAAAGTTGCCTTTCATTAAATCATCACAACAATGGTAACACGGAGAGGAAAGTGTGTGGAGCAGCCATAACATCAGATTTAATCATGTACGAGTGAACATATTAATAAATAAATGTATTCAATCATTAGGGTTTCTCTACATTTACATTTAGAATCAATCTGTTTGCCTTTAATAGACACATACTGTACATAGAACATAGATTATAAAACCAGCCACTTAAACGATTAAATCTCTGACTTTGAGTCTCTGTTACAGGGTTTTTTACAATTAATCTGACACTAATTTCATTGAATAATTGATCTTTATTCTATAAAATCATGCTAATCAAGATTGATTTTGCAAAAATAAAACCACAAATGACTGTTGCCTGGTGAATCCCATCAATCCTATTTTGTTGTGTGACAATTCATATATGCGTTTCTCGCTTGTGTTAATGCACATGTAGATTTTAAACGATATTCAGCCTCCTATACATTGTAGCATAGACATTTATTAACCCTCAAAGCCTCAAAATGTCCACCTGGACGTATTTTAACCATAAAAGGGCCAGAAAATGTCCTTTTACCCATTTTTCTCAGAATAACCTTCAATATCTTGCAATTATTTACAATTTATTACATGTTAAAATAGTGTATTAACAAATTACAATAAAGAAAAAAACTGTACATTTATAAACCCTCATGTCTGGTGTACATGAACACCAGATTTTGTGTGTTATCGTTGAAATGTGAACAGTATAAAACATATTTAAAGTAAGTAAGGCCAAAAAATGGAAACTTATGTACAGGCGTTTTTCCAACTCTCTTTGGAGTGCAACTTCTCAGCTGTGTCAAAAAAAAAAGTATTATAAAATGATTTCCATGGCATCATTTACTAATAAATAATACAAACCAATAAAACCAAATAAAAAAACCATTAATACAAACCAATACCAAGAACTTGTCAAATTAGCACTAAAACATTACAAACAAAGCAAAAATAATCTAATGTGTTTCTTTCTTTCTTTCTTTCTTTCTTTCTTTCTTTCTTTCCTCGGCAGCATCATGTTGTATCACAACATGGGACCACCCTTCGTGCAGAAGGGCTTCATCCTCGTAGAACTCTGTGGTGAGTGAGTGAGTGAGTGAGTTTTCCAACTCACGTCTGTATTTGTGTTGATTTCACGCTACAGAGTTTTGTTAAAACCTCACAGAGCGAGCGGCGCTGACGTGTATCTGCACAGACGCCGTGTGATAAAACCCGCGGCTGTAATGCAGCAGGATATGGAAACGGAGAGAGAGAGAGAGAGAGACTGAGAGAGAGAGAAGGCGCTCAGAGATTGGCTTTGCACGGACGCCTCGTGACTCTCACATCCTATTTGGCCCCAGACGGCTTAAAAATGTGAGGAGAAGCAAATCTTTTTGGTCCTATATAAGGTGCTTTTGACCAGATAAGTCCAGGCTGGGTGTGAATTTATATTCCGACTTTTCTCACTGCTTTAAACACCGAAGCTGGCGCCTCCCGTGTTACATTCAGAGCAACCACTGGAAAATAGCACAACACCTGTGTAATCTGATCTGAGGAGCATCTCATGTGTGTGTTTTCTGGTCATTTGTAGAATTTGCTGCGTTAGAAACACAAGAGCATTTAGGCTGATTTCCCCCCCCCCACTGTTTTAATCTGTAAAGACTGTAGAGGCTATAATGATGTGCCTTATATCCTTTTTTTTCTCAGCACAACCAAGGCAATCTAATGAAACTATATAAACACAATTCACAATTTGAATTTGGCTCGTTTTTATGCACAAAAATAAAAGAAAAACAGTTAATTTGTGACTCCTGCACAATTATCACTACTCGCATGTTTTCTTTATGTTTATGCAATATAAAAGGAATCATAACTTAGAACTCAACGACACATGTGAAGCCTAAAGATGTGACGTATAAACACACCAGGTCCCCAGGACGTCCATATAAGGAGTCGTGTAACCCGTGAGCACTAAGGGTTAAAGGGTTTATGGTTTATTGTTTTCTGTGGCACACTGACACAAACAAACATCATCACCCAGACTGTGACCTCAAAAATGTATGACAGGAAGCAGCGCGGAATAAGTTAGTGACAAATAAACACAACACGTTGGATATTTACAGGCAACGAAATGGTTAAAAGGCGACCAAATAAAAATCAAGACAGATTTTTATGAATTTAATGAATATTTTGGCTAATATCAGTGCACTGTTTGACGAAATATTCAACATTAGTTTTGTCGTTTCTTGATATTTAAATGCAGAAATGCAGAAACTTTATTTATTTCTACCCTTTTTCTACCCAAAATACACAAAAAGATAAAAATATTACCATGTTAACATATAGAAAAATGTATGCGTGTTAAAAATGAGTGTCATTTAATTGAAGATGAGCACATTTTAGCTACAAAGTAAATGTTGAAGAAGCCACTTAACTGTGGTTTCATACAGCTTAAGTTTTAAAGCAGAGATACAGTTATAGTTCAACATTTTGAACATAAAACATGATTATTGGTGTACGAGCTACATGATGTTACTGTGAGAGGGATTTTGTAAATGTTGGTAACTGTTACCACTTATTTTCAGTAAAATAAATCATAAAATTTGACGTGAGACTTGAGAAAGGTGGGTTCTGACCAATCAGGGCCTTGTATGTAGACGAATGAGATCACGTGAGCCCTGTTTTCAACGTCTTTAAGAGAAAATGACAAACACGTGTCACATTTTACATTTTTATTAACCTGAGATGAAACATTTGACTTTTTTTTTACGCTGCAGATTCAGGTGATTAATTCGCCCACTTGTCACATTAATATTAATAAACATTGGCGTATAATAATAGAAAATCACACTGCAATAATATATTTATTGATTTACCGTATAGTTTTGTTTTGATTTATATATGAAAGTGTATAAATAAATCAATAAAGGTCACGTTTAGTTGTGTTTTCTGAGGAGAAACAGGGTCAGAGAATCTCACCTGTTTCTTCTCTCTCTCTCTCTCTCTCTCTCTCTCTCTCTCTGTGTCTCCGTCTTTGTGCGGCAGCTGCCGTGGTCTTCGTCACGGTGATGGTGAAGATGATGATGGAGACCATGGGATCAGCGATGCCGGCGAAGACAGATGAAGTGAGAAGTGTCTCTTCACCTCGTCCTCCTCCTCCTCCTCCTTCTGTCGTCCAACACGTTTAATTAAACGCAACGTGGCTGAGGACACAAGAGAGACACGGGGGGGGGGGACATTTTCAACGTGTGTGTGTGTCCTCTCGCCGTACTCCTAACACAACACAAATGTGTCTTTTGTGACATTTTGCACTTTATTGGACCGGATTTTCCTTGATTCCGTTTTTTAACAACAAATAACAAAATGACTGAAGCAACAGAACATGATTTTAAGCATCGTCCCCCAGTTTCACCTGTAAATATGTCATAAAAGTGATTATGACTCGTTTTTACGAAAATAGATGTGAATGTGAGGAAAAAACCACATTTAAATCGTTTGTTAATTATTTCCCGTTTTTTTTTTAGTGTTTATTAGATGGTTTTTGTCGTTTTCTGCACGACTGGGCGACGGGTCGTTATGAAAAGGTTTATTTTTTAAATAAAAAGACAACAGTGAACAAAGTGGACTTGAACTGAGCTGAGTCTCTGCTGCTGCTTCTTATGTGTGTGTGGGGTTTTTTGTGCAACACACACAAACACACACACACACACACACACACACACACACACACATGGAGGAGGAGAGAGATAGATGGAGGGAGAGAGAAAGAGACAGCGACCACATACACCACCATTCATTATTAACACACCCAATATAGATGGACTGGACACCTCTCTCTCTCTCTCTTTTTCTCCTCCACCTGCCCCCCTCCTCCCTCCCTCCCTTCCTATTAATACACACACACACACACACACAGAACAAGGCCCTCCAGGACCCTCCCCCTGACCCTGCGACCTAGGCGTCATGGTAACCCTCTGACCCATCCTGCTGTTGCTGTGGTAACAACCTTGGAGCATGTCTGACCACTGCCGCCCCCCCCCACCACCACCAAACACACACACACACAAACACACACTCTTCCTATAGCCCTACAGCCCCCTCCCTCCTCCCCCCTCCTCTCCCCTCCTCCTGCTGCTGCTCCACAGCGAGTCGAGGCAAACCGATCGATATTCTATCACACAGAACAGTGGAGCGCGAGAGAGGAGGCCACGGGCCAGCCAGATTACTGAGAGGAGGGGGGGGAGGAGGAGGAGGAGTGGGTGTGTGTGTGTGTGTGTGTGTGTTAGAGGAAACGAAAAAAGGGGTTTTAGGGAAGGCAGAAGATGAGTGTGTTGGGGAGGTGTGCAGAAAAGGGGTTTTAGTGTGTGGGTGTAATCGGGTAGAAGATTGAGAGAAAGTGTGTGTGTGTGTGTGTTTGTGTGTAAGAAAGAAAGAGAGAAAGTGTGTTCTTGTATTTGTTACCTTTTAAGGACCTTTTTTGTCATACACATTGACCTTGTCAGGACCCGTAGTCCTCATGGAGACTAAAAACCTGGTCCTTAATGAGGCAGAACCTCATGTGCTCATGAGCTGAGATTTGAATTGTGCTTGGGTTAAGGTTTAGGGTTAAGCATTAACTGGTTATAGTTAAGGTAAGGGGACAATGTCTCTGAAGAAGAATACATCTGTGTGTGTTTGTGGGGACATTTTTGTCTGGTTCCCTCAACTTAAAAGGGCTTTTTCAGGGTTAAGACCTAGTTTTATGGTTAGGGTTAGGTACTTTAACTGCGATGGTTAAGTTAAGGCATGTGTTTGTGACATTTGCACTTCATATGATGGTTGTGTCGCATCCTGACTGTGTTTTTACATTAGAAAATATGACTCATGTTGTATTCCCCATGATTCCCTCAATAAAATTAAAGAATTCAATACAAAGACACTTTATTGTTTTGTGTACAAAATACTGAACTAATAGAACTAATAGAACCCTAATCAGGGTTAAGACCTAGTTTTATGGTTAGGTTAAGGGTTAGGGTTAGGCCCTTAATTGTGACGCGTGTCCTCATTTCTGTCTGTTCCTCTCAACTTAAGAGAGCTTTTTAAGGGTTAAAACATGTTTTTAAGGATAGGATTAGAACTGGGTTCAGGATTTAAGGTAATAGTGAGTTTAAAGTGCCAGTTAAATGTCCAAATTTAGGGTAAAAGCCCCCTTCTTTTTTTTTTTTTAAACATCCAAACTTGAACCTATTGATAAACATTGTGTATTCTAAACCCATGGTTCTCAAACTGTGGTACGCAAGCTTCCTCCGGTGGTACTTGGAGGATAATCAGAAATATTGTTCTACTGTATACACCAGCATATGTGATCGGAGTGGAGCTGAGGAATTCTGACCAGAGTGCGAAGAAAATGAAAGAAATAACAAAATAATTATTCTTATAATAAATGAAAGAATAATAATTAGAGTCACCTTATCTCTCGCTCCATCTAATGTCACTACACCAGTGTGTGAAGTATATGTGAGGAAGAGGATGATGATGAGAGAATAAATCTAAATATTTTAACGTTGGGTGATGATGGTGTTACTTGGGTGTAAAAAGTTTGAGGATATAAACCATAATATATCACCCTCTGTGTGTGTGTGGTGTATTTTCAGTTGTGTTAACAAACATAAATGAAAATCTTACCAAACATTGATTGCTGCTCACTCGTGGTCTTTAGTGACGTCCGGCTGAGCAGAAGAAGGCGACTGGAGCGTGACACGTGAGTCTGTGCAGGAGAGTCACACAAATGTGAGCACATTATTTCATCTTCCATTTCTCTCACTTGCACCAGATCAGATGTGAATCATCAAAGGCCTCGTTCTTTTTTTTTTCTTTTTTTATCTCGCATGTGTGCGTGTGTTTCTGATTTCCTTAAATCTGATTTCACCCTGTGCTTTATCTCTCTGTCGCAGACTGATAAAAGAAAATCTGCAGGCGACAGCCACCGACTGATACTAATTCTCATTTTAATGCCTCAAATCTTTAGTATTTACTGTCCTTTTATTCTTTCACATCTGAGGAAGTTGTAGCTCGGTAACCTACACAAATGACAAAATAACAAAAATAAACCCTTAATGTCCCACATATTTAAAGCAAAAGTGCGACTAAAGACCAAAACCAATACATTTGTTTTCATCTTAATTCAATATACGTAGTGTTATTTTTTGACATGTTCATGCTTCCTCGTGTGAACACATGAGTCTTTATGAGTGTGTGTGTGATAGAGAGAGCGAGAGCAGAGGTGTCTGTGTTTCATGAATACTATTACAAGGCTCACGGAGCAAATGAGTGCTATCCACTTCACACAGACACACACTCTAACCCTGGGATATAGGTCACCTATTTTGTCACTTCACTGTTATCCTCCTCCTCTTCTTCCTCCCGTTTCAGTCTCTGTATCGATCACAACATCTTGTTTTCCAGTCACTAACATTTACAGATACAATTACATGAATGACTTTTGTTTAAATACACATTTATGAAGTTGTGCAGTGTCGGGTTTCTCTTTAGACGTTCTATGCAGTGATTTTGTGATATATAAATGCATTTTATTTGATATATAGTATAACACTGATATAAAATCCTGTAATTAAGCCTGGTGCTCAGTTAGTAACAACATGTTGTACTTGTTGAGAGATAAAAGTGTTGTGACCACAGATTTATGCTCATTATCATAACTTTTAGCTGCTTTAACGTCACTTAGGGTGGCAAATTAAGATGAGTGTCTTTTTATTTATATATATTTAATATACCTACATTTAAAATGTCTTATAGTAGAGAAAAAAGTAAGTTGGAGGATTTGCTAAATGATATAATTCAGCATAATTTCTCGGTTAGTTCACCAAATCAGTTTATGTGTGACGTGATTCTCTTCATCTTTTAAAGTTATATGGGGTAAAAAACCAAAGTAAACTGATAATCTAGATATGTTTAATAAGAAGCTCTGTTTCAGTCTCTAAATGAACCTGAAGATGGACATATTTATTTTCTGTTATGCTAGAAAACAAGCTGTAATCTGATACCTGTTACAGGAGTCGATTATGAAATCCAGGATCCTTAATCTCGAGTCCCGATTCCTTCATCATCTTCTTCTTCTTCTGCTGATTCTTCGTGAACACGAAGCAGAGTTTCCACTCAAATCAGAGCATGTTGACCGAACGTGAAACAGACGTTGTGATGTGTTTGCATCTTTTCATAGAATTGACACTCGACTACTGCAAATAAGAGTTGGTCACAGCATTTATTTCCATTTTCTGACAAAACTCCACACGAAAAACAAACTGGAGACCAAACTGAAAAAAGAGAGATCCTTCTGTTTTATTTCATTTTTTTTTCCCTCTTGTATCTGCTGCTGTTTGGCAGGTTCATGTATGTGCTGTGTCTTATATTTCCATAATTCACTTGACTTAAACAATGAAACTTGAGAGAAATCTCTTTTTCCGTGGACACAGAAAGATTGTGGGGTTTTTATTTAGTGAGAGTAAAGAGGAGAGGAAGCGGGCGGTGAGCGTTGGGCGGGAGGTTTATTACGGGGGGACGGAGGGATTGCACGGAGTTCACAAACAGACAGATAGACGGACGAGAAGGGGCGGGGTGAAGGGAGGAGTGTGAGAGAGAGAGAGAGAAAAAGGAGGAGAGGTAGGAGGAGGAAGAAGAAGAGAGGGGAGAGAGTGGGCTTTGTCATGTCCGAATGAAAACAAGCAGCTCTCAGACCCACTCCAAACTTAAAAAAAAGAAAAACATTTTTACGCACAAGTTTGTTATTTAAAAAACACCCAGTCGTCTATTAGAAAACAACAACAACGCAAGCAGAAAAAAAAACACACGCGCAGGGAGGAAACAAGGGTGTTAAGAGAGCATGTGACCTTTTTTGTTCCTGCCCTGTAGAGGGCGTGAGCGAGTGAGTGAGTGAGTGAGCGGGTGTTGCTGTTTTATTGGAGAGATTGATTCTTTATTGACAGACGAGGAAGAGGGAGGAGGGAGGATGGCAGTAGAAGAAGACTGGCAGTGAGTTAAGTAGAAATAGAGGGAGGGAGAAGTAAAAGAGGAGGAGATGGCAGTGATTAAAGAGCTGGACGTTTCTCTGGCAGGGAAAAGGACAGGAAAAATAAAAGGAGGGAGAGGAGACGCCACTCGCCTGCCAAAACGTGGCAATAGAGAGTGGAGACAAGCTGCCGTGTTGTCGTCCTGCTTTGGCGAGGTCGCAGGGGAACAGTCGGAACTTTTTTGACGTTGTAATCTTTAATCGTTGTAGTACATAATAACAAGCAAACAGTGTAAGTGGCAGAATAACGCTGTGGTGATTTTGGATAGAAAATAATAATAAAAAAAACGGGACAGAGGGAGAGAGAGAGAGAGAAAGAAGAGAGGGAAGATTCACAACGCCGCTCCTCCCCCATCCTCTCTTCCTCTGTCGTTGGTCCTCTCATCATCTTGGCGTTTGCTTTTGTTTTGTATATTTCTTTAGGACATGATAGAAGATGGAGGAGTAAACATAGTTTCATGTACAGTGTGAGGATGGATGGAGGGTAGGAAGGAAGGAAGGAAGGGAGGACAGAGAGATAGGGGTTAGAGAAGGAGGGATGAGTTCAGGGGACGGGGGACGACGGAGTGAGAAGTAAATGATGCTTTGATAATTTAATAGTAAGTCTCTTTTTCCACCCAGCCTGCAGAGAGAGAGAGAGGAAGAAAGAAGGAAAACAAGAGAAAAGGAGACAGAGAGAATAGTTACCTACCAGAGGAGTAACATTTTACAAGAAATGAAGCAGCGTGTGTGCAGACGTGTGTGTGTGTGTGTGTGTGTGTGTGTGTGTGTGTGGTGTTTTGCGTGTGGTTGTACCTCCAGGGTTTCGGCGAAGGATGAGTTTTCGGATCTCATCGTAAACAAAGATGAGGAAACTGTACGGGAACGCACAGAACCACCAGCTGGGCCTGAGAGAGAGACAACGAGAGACAACGAGAGACAACGAGAGACAACGAGAGACAACGAGAGACAACGTGAGCGGGACGATGACTAAAACAACTGTGATTTATGATTTTATTGTGTTGATTCACTCTTTGAGTGAAATGTGTGACGTGACTCACTTGAGTGGGTACATCCGTAGTGCCACGTCCATGCCAGGGCAGTAGGACAGGAAAGCAGCCAGAGCTGTTTCCTCAAACAGGCCAAAGATCAAAATCTTATTCCTGCAAGAAAACAAATGCAAGTTGAAGATGAGAATAAAAGACATGGAGGGATATCGAGGATTTCAGATTCTGTCGTCCTGGTCTATAAATACAGATCTAAATGTATGAATGTAGTGGGTTTTAAAATTGACTGTAGAATCTATAAATCCAGCATGTGGGTTTGTGTGAACTGCAAACGCTGCCTGGAGAGGACAGACGAGGACAATAAAGACAAGATGGAGGGGAGAGAAGCGACCAAACATAGCCTGGAATTAGGGCCATAAATTAAAGGTGTGTCAGAAAACCCTGACTTTCAAGTGACACCTAGTGGAGACTGGAGGGAACTGCGACAACCACAGACAGTTAAGACATCAGATCAGATGTCTGCGCTGATTTGGTTCATTTTGGTTCCACGTCACTGTTTCTTTTTTCCTTTTTTTTCCCAGATGATGTGCATGGTTACTCACTTCATGCCCTGCTGGAACACAGAGTTACGCCTTGTCTTGCAGATGATGACATCTGCCCACTGCACCACCACGATACTGACGAAGAATGCCGTGTGGCAAGTGAACTCCACGATCTTACGCTGCTCGTAGGTCTGCGAGGACACAAGAATATGAGGTGTGATTCTCAAGGCAACACACGTCTCTGGATATGTATGACATGTACAGTGTGGGATCATTCTTACCCACTGCTGCCCGTAACTGTCCTCCAGGTCGTTGTTGGAACGATCGTCCCAGTTGAGCCGGATGCCGACGAGTGTCGACGGCAGAAATCCATTTTCGGCCATGATGACGAAGTAGGCGAAGAAACCGCCCAGTGCCTGGATCATTCCTGCAGAATCACACAGTTTGAGCTTTAAATTAAATCAGTTTAACCGGAAAGAGTAAAATCCGATATATTTCTTTGTGGGGACACAGAGTCAGTCTGCGTCTATTTTCTTCAACCCACTGTTCTCTGTGCTGACGACTGCATGTTAAACGACAAACATGGGACCTACCAATCTGTCCGTAGGCGATGCTGATGAGTCTCTCATTGACCAGTTTGTCTCTCAGTGGGTTCCTGGGCTGACGCTTCATGATGTCGCTCTCTGCTGCTTCGTAGGCCAGAGAGATGGCTGGTACCTGACAGACGAGACAGAGAGAATGTTGTTGTTTTTCTGAATGTTAAACATTATACACGTTACAAGATGCCTTCACAACAAATACATTATGTTCTTTGTCCATTGAATTTCTCTGCCTCTCTGTTGTTTATTGTTCCTTTGATGCTTTTAAATGACTCGAAATGTGCATTTCAATAGAACCCATTTACTCTTGAGAACATTTCAGTGGCGGTCCCACACTGCCCCCTAGTGTCCTTTGTCCATACTACATTCAATCGACATAAGTGCTGGCTTTTGATTCATCGTTTAAACCTGTTAACGCTCATATGAAGCACAGGTTAGATTTAGGAGATTTCTCCTCATCTCTTTCACTGTTTAAATAAATATTGTGAAGTCTGTTATTTCATGCATGACGACAGAGGTTTGCAATGCTACTATGTTATATCAGCAAAGCATGAACATTCTGGCTTCTTTTATTCATTCTAGCTGAACATTCAGCCACCTGAGCACCTGCCTGCCACGTTTGCTGGTTGAAACTGTGAATGCATGAATGCATGAACGTTCAAAGGAAAACATGCTGCGCATGAGTGGACACAGACATGTTAGAGCAGCGAGTGTGCTGCCATACGTGTATGTGTCTGGCGTCTCTGTGTTGCCACTCGCTTCACTGTATGCGTTTCTCTCACCATGTCAGTTCCCAGGTCAATGCAGAGGATGGTGATGGTGCCCAGGGGCAGCGGGATGTTGACCAAGATGAAGAACAGGAAGGGGGTGATCTCAGGGATGTTGCTGGTCAGCGTGTAGGCGATGGACTTCTTCAGGTTGTCAAAGATGAGACGACCTGTGGAGACAAACGTTAGTTCCATACGATGAATTTTGTCCTCGAGTTAAAATGTTTAAACTCCGCCTTGTACCCCGCCTTTATTTAGGTGAGGTTTTATGTGTGCATCTCAAGTTAGTGAAGAGAGAGGCTTTTCATGAAGTGACTGAGGAGATGGACGACCAGGTAAGTTCTGAAAATCTGTGTCTTGCTTGATTCAAGACGTGAGTAACGCAACATGAAAAGTCACCTCGCGTCCTCTTCTTCACAGTCTTCACAAACACAATCTATCACGTTGCTTTTCCTTTTACCTTCTTCTACTCCTGTGACGATGGAGGCAAAGTTGTCGTCCAACAGGATCATGTCGGCGGCTTGTTTGGACACGTCTGAGCCGGATATTCCCATGGCAACGCCAATGTCAGCCTTCTTCAGGGCGGGGGAGTCGTTCACACCATCACCTGTCACAGCCACGATGGCACCCTGATGAAAAAAGAGCAAATAAGATAGTTTTAATTTCCATTTGGACGCTGAAACAAAAAAAAAATAAAAAAGTCTTTCATGACAATCCATTGTTTTCACAGGTACAGTACATATGTGTGAACCTGTCTATAAATATGTGATAATTAAAGTACCTGTCTCTGGCAGCCTTCCACAATGATGAGTTTCTGCTGAGGCGAGGTTCTGGCAAAGACAATCTCTGTGTGATTCTTCAAAATATCGTCCATCTGGTCCTGGGAAAGTTCTTTCAGATCTGTGCCGTGGATCACACAGGCCTTGGCATCCCTGCACAACAAAGAACAGGCAAATTAGTTGTGTCCTTACATATAAACATAAAACTGCAGCTAAATGATGTTTCCTGTAGCTCACCTGGGGTTGACCTGGCTGACGGGGATGTTGAGGCGTGCAGCAATGTCTTCCACTGTCTCGTTGCCCTCGGAGATGATGCCCACACCCTTAGCAATGGCCTTGGCTGTGATTGGGTGGTCACCGGTCACCATAATGACCTGAAAAATAAGAGGAGGAACAGGTGAGAAGAGAGAAGGACAACAGCAGAAACTTAAGTGTAGAAAGAAAGAGGAATAATTAAGAAGTTTTCATAGGACCACAGCCTTCACATTTAGGAGGGTGCAATGATCTGCTCTCACCATCTTGGTGACCTCTGTCTCTACCTAAAGTACATTCCAAACATTTACTAAAGGCTAGGAAAACCAATTAACTTTTATTTTAAAGCTATTATAAACATGTAAGAGCATTCGTGTGGGTAGTGCATTCAATGTCTGCCAATGAAACCTTCTAAATGTTACACACTGGACATTTAAATGTCAGGTTTGAACAGCCGCCCACCTTGATTCCGGCAGAGCGGCATTTGCCCACGGCGTCAGGCACGGCGGCGCGGGGCGGGTCAATCATGGACATGAGGCCGACGAAGCAAAGGTTGTCTGTCTGGAAGTTGACGTCATCTGTGTCGAAGGCGAAGCCTTTGGGGTACTTGTCCTCTGGCATGAACCCGTGACAGAAACCTGGAGGAGTTAGGAAAGAAGAAAGGATTAAGAATGAAACATGAGGAAGTGACATGACGAGGCTATAAGATTACAGATTTATTATTATTCCAACTGTTTAATTATTTACCCAGTACTCTCTCTCCCAGTCCTCCCAGTTCCAAATAGGCGTTTTGGAAAGCCTCCTTCAACTCATCGTCCATGGGCTGCTCCTTGCCCTGCACCATGATGGTGGAGCAGCAGTCAAGGATCCTCTCTGGAGCTCCCTTCATCACCAGCAGGTAAGGGCTTGTGGTTTCGTCCTCTGTTTCGTGAATCGAGAGCTGATGGGGGACAAAGTGTCAGCATCACAACTTGTTCCTAGTTTCAGTCAATGTTATTGCGAGCCGGTGACAGACCTGATACTTGTTGGTGGAGTTGAAGGGGATCTCGGCCACCTTCTTGTTCTTGTCCCTCATGATCTTGACAGCGCCACATGACAGCTCGATGCACTTGAGCAGGGCGGACTCTGAGGCGTCTCCGGCCACCTCACGCTTCAGGATGGGCAGTGCATCCTGGCCGGCCTTGAAGACGGCGCGGTTGCACAGGGCAGCGATGCGAGCCAGAGACACCCATGTGGGGGAGCTCTTGTCGAATGAAGAGCCTAAAAAGTGTTGGGGGGAAACAAAAAGAAAAGTTATCTCAAGTATCTAAATCTGCCATATACCTTTGGGGGTTGCTGAAAGCCAGCAGTGTTCAGAACTGAATAAAACCAATGAATGAATCTAAAAACTGTACTGCATCAACAGTGATGTGATGTAATGCTGATCACTGGTTTATGCAACGCCATAACATTCCTGTTACCTCACAGGATGACGGTGCTTTAATGGAAGCAGGAGCGAGTAGAAACTCTCACCAGATTGATCCTCAGTGGTGTCGGCCTCGTGGATCTGGTTGTCGAACCACATGTGGGCCACGGTCATCCTGTTCTGGGTCAGCGTCCCCGTCTTATCGGAGCAGATGGTGGAGGTGGAGCCCAGAGTTTCCACGGCCTCCAAGTTCTTCACCAGGCAGTTTTTGCGGGCCATTCGTTTAGCAGTCAGTGTCAGACACACCTGAGAGAGGAGAGACCAAAGCAGAGGAGACGGGAGACGGCAGAGGGGGGGAGGACAATATGACAAAAGTAGAGAAAAAGAAACAAATCAAAGGAAAACGAGAGAAAGATAATTAGCATTTAAGTTGTAAACTAAAGAAACAAATGAAAATCTCCAGGCTGGAAAAAACTGCCAGTAAGTAGACAAATCTGTTAATTCGAACATTTCCAGACATCTGAGAACTAAACCACCTGGAGATGTTCATCCTGTTTATCCTTCAGCAATATGCACTATAAATCCTGCCCACGCATGAACAAAACAAAAACACAGCCCAACAAGCGATGCAGAGAAAACATGAGGCACAAACGAGTGAAGCAGCAAAGCCAAGCAGCGGTGCATCATCATATCATCATGCCAAATGCGGCATAAACCACGAGACAGACAGAACTAGCAAAGGCCAAGCAGCGGCCAAATTCAGTTCAAGGTTATTTGCCTAATGTAATTACATTAGCTAGCCGTTGTCATTGCAGACGGCACCACGATAGAGCGAAACCTAGGGAGGAAGACGGAGAGAGAAACAGATACACAAACACATATGGAGGAGGTTGCTTTTAAAAAGAGGGATGGAAGCAGAGATACACAAACATCACACCACCATCACTACAAATACACACACTGACAAACACTAGAATGTTAAAGCACATAAATACAAAGATATACAAGTGCACAATAGAACAAACACAACAACAACGGACAACAGGAGGAAGCAGAGGGGAAAACAAACTGCACACATGATGAGACGGAAAGCCACAACACTCTTTAACACACGTTTACTGTACACCAACACAAAACACACTCTCAGACATGAGCGAAACTGCAAACTTTTCATAAATATCTGATCTGGATTACATTTACCATTGGAAGTGCAAGATAATTAATCACAATATTTACAGCGGTGCAGCTTTTTTTTAAGGAATAAAACTTAATGATAAGAGTTGTGTGCTGTTTTGATACAAAGTGAGCGCCTTCGTGTTTGTGTTTCATGACACTTGCGCTGTTTGGGCATCGCTGTGTCAAAAAATAACGTATTGTTTTCTGCCTTTGTGTAATTAAATATACGAAAATATCATTTTACCCAAGTCTGCACAAACACAATAGAAACTGAGAAGACACAAGAACACATATAACACATAAATACACAAAAGCACAATGGAAAAGGACAGTGGCTTAGTGGAATCACATAGAAAACCTGGTAAACACACACTTCCTGTTTCTCTCTAGCAGATAAAAAATTGTTTTATTTCGTCCTCAACTATTCACCTCAAAAACCCCAAACACACACACACACACACACACAGAATAACAGCTTTTTATTTCTCCACCAACTCACAGTGACTGTGGCCAGCAGTCCCTCTGGTACATTAGCCACGATGATTCCAATGAGGAAGATGACAGCCTCCAGCCAGCTGTAACCCAGGATGATTGACAGGACGAAGAAGGAAACGCCCAGGAAGACGGCCACGCCTGTGATGATCTGGATGAAGTGCTCGATCTCCTTGGCAATGGGCGTCTGAGGAGCAGGAGAAAGTAACAAACTGAAGGCACTGAAGCTCAGATAACTAAAAACAACAGTTTTTTTTTTAATAAGAAATGTTTTCTGTCTTGTTAATGAACATATTACCTTGCCGGTCTCCAGTCCTGAGGTGAGGGTGGCGATGCGGCCCATCACTGTACGATCACCGGTGCACACAACAATACCACGAGCAGTTCCTGTAAACAGAGAGTGAAGAGTGCAGTTCTTATAGAAGTAAATATTTATCTTTAATAGTTTATGCATAAAAAAGAGGAAGAAAGAGTAAAATTGTGTAAGAAAAGATGAATGAATGGAGGCTGGAAAAGGCTATGAGGGTTTTAAGTAGGCTCTGGATGTAATGTAACATTAAGTCCATGAGAGGGCGCTGTGTTCTGTTCTTCTTCTCATCTACCATCGTGAGCAACATAGTGCCTGGGGTTATTTGCCCTTTCCAGTAAGACAAGGTGAAAAAAACAGGTACAAGGTTACATGGGGTCACACTTTGAGTCATGATCAGCTTCCTCTGCTGTCCAGTGATGTCACAGACTGCCGAGTCATGATCAAAGCAAAGCAACCTGTGTGTGTGGCGTCTTTATTTGCAGAACTATCAGAGCGCTGAACCAGAACAATACAAACATACTCATGCAGCTATAATGTATGAGTGAATACACACACACACACACACACACGCACACGCTCGCTCGCATGCACGTACACAGATACTGTTTATGGGTTTTTGGACGGAGACAGTAGAGATGGTGAACTTACCCTCGACACAGTTGGTGGAGAAAAAGGCAATGTTACGGGTTTCCAGGGGGTTGTCATGGGTACAGTCAGGTGACCTGGTCTGAGGCTCTGATTCACCAGTGAGGGACGAGTTGTCCACCTGGACAGAGCAGGAGAAAGTGAGTAAATGAAAGAAACAGAGGTACGTAAATAATATGACATAAGACAATATAAGAAGAGGTTTGTAGCTTCTGGATAAATCAGAACTCCAAAAGGATTCAGGCTACAGTTCACTGTTTTAATTCAAATGTTAAATATCTGTCAACTTATCAGAAGGTTTCCAGAAAAAAGATCGGACAACTGTCACTCATACTATGTTTCTGACAGGCCTCTGAGGTGCCTTCTGTCTCTTTAATGACAGGAGTGTGTCTGTGTCTCACCTTGCAGCCGTGGGAGGAGATGACGCGGAGGTCAGCGGGGATCCTGTCTCCTCCCTTCACCTCCACCAGGTCTCCTGCCACCACCTGCTCGGCATTGATCTGCATCTTCTCTCCCTCACGGATCACCAAGGCTTGCTGGAAACACAGAGAGAGAGAGAGAGAGAGAGAGAGAGAGAGAGAGAGAGAGAGAGAGAGAGGGAGGGAGAGAGAGAGAGAGAGAGAGAGAGAGAGAGAGAGTATTACAGTAACATTACAGTAAAATAATACTGTTTTTTTTTTTTTTAAAGCTAGCTTTATAACATTTCAAGCCTCTGTGAAAATACTAGTTAGAGAAAGTTTATATTTGGATTTCTTCTTGCACAAGCTTCCTGTCTAAATAAAATGTGGGATGCAAATGCAAAAAAATTTAAAACAAGCTCTGCCAAAAAAATGCACCCCCTGTTTATTTTATTTTGTCAAGAATTTGGGATAAAATAGTTGTGCTCATGTTATATTTGGATGTCTTCTTGTATATGAGAGTTAATTTCACACGTGTAACAAGCTTTCTGGCTAAATAAAATAGGGGATGCAAATCTTGGCAGCAGTAAAACCGACTCTGTCGAAAAATGCACCCCCTGTTTATTTTATTTTGTAGAGCATTTGGGATAAAATGGTTGTGCTCATGTTATACTTGGATGTCTGCAACAATGTCTAATGTAACGATGTCTAGTCGTTACTAATTGGAGAAGATAAACACAGATAACATTGAAAAAAACATTAAAAAAATAAATAAATGGAATGCCAGAAACTACCACCTTTTTACAAAATTGCAATTTTTGTTAGTGTATGTGTGGATTTTAATTAGTACCTGAGGGACCATGTTCTTAAAGGACTCCATGATCTTGGAGCTCTTTGCTTCCTGGAAGTAGGAGAAGCAGCCGGTGATGATGACGACAGCTGACAGCACGATACCTAAATACAACTGCAGAGGCAGAGAGAGAGAGAGAGAGAGGGGACAATGAGACTTTAATGCACGACACTAATTAAAGCCACTTCACCTTTATCAGGAAAATATGTCACATTAGATGACGAGGAGAGAGAAAAATAGACCACAGGGGAGACATAGAATAAAAGTGTGAGTCATCACTGAGCCTTTGAGGAGAGTGAGAGGAAAAAAAGCTATTTCAGGAAGTTGACGCTCCTGTTACATTCAAATTCTGGAAATAACACAAAGTTTGAACCTGTCACTTCACTGTCTCGCTGTAGAGCTGTCAAACACAGACCTCGAGGCTGTTCATCTGTGTTCTGTCTACTCTGTTTCAGTGATTTTATGACTTATGCAGCCACAGTTACAAGGATTCAATCCCTTCCTGTACAGGACTCACATCTACTGTATGCCCTGTTCCACCACAGTGTGATTGTATGTTTTAGGCGTATGACACAGCCTTGTCACTCAGCATGACTCTGCTCTCTGACCTGACATCAAACAGGGCTGACCCGTGAACACCCTCCTCTCACCTGCACATGAATAACACCAGGGGTCTCATGCTCCCTGTGGTGGACACTAAGAGGAAGGTGTCAGTGAAAAGCACGGCTGCCTGGCACGACTCAACAAAAAACAGATGACATGACCCTGACACAGCATTATCCCTCAGGAGAAGTGGCTCAGGATATTGGTTTCTTCAGGAACATGATGTGCTGGAGGATAGAGAGCCCACACCTACCTATACTGTAGTAGTGCTGTATATACACTTACACTCTGTTACTTGACTATACATTAATTTGGACTATAGTTTGAAAACAATACTACTGACAGAGTGTCATCTCAGCTGTCTTCTACACCGGCCTGTTGTTTATTGTTATAACACAAATTTGCCAAAACCATCCATGCAGCTGTGAGATCAACCACCATGCGGTTTATATAATCTGCACTCACATCCTTGACTCGCTAGTACTTGGTCACTGCTCCAGTAATGTGCAGTTTAAATAACTCTAGCCTCTAATCTGTCATATATTTTTCAGTTTTGAGAAAAAGAGGTCACACAAGGCATCATGTTCCTTGAGACTCATGTTCTCTTTAACAGAGAAAACACACATAAAACAAAGCTAAGCAGGTTTAAATTCGAATGTAACTAAGAATCATGCAGGTGGATGCAACAATGAGTATGAGTTATCAGCACCAAAAAACCTCCGTCTGTCCACTACACTCCTGCTTATACTTACGTTATCCCCAGCGGGCTCATCCTCTGTGGCTGCCTGGATGGCGTAGGCCAGAAAGCAGAGGATGGCGCCGATCCACAGCAGGATGGAGAAGCCACCGAACAGCTGGCGACAGAACTTGACCCACTCTGGGGTGGTGGGGGGTGGAGTCAAGGCGTTGGGGCCGTCCCTGGCCAGGTACTCTGCTGCCCTGGCATTGGTCAAACCCTTATGACGGGCAGAGGGATATGGGGAGGAAAAGAGGGAGGATGGGTTAAAGGGGCAAGCAGAGAAAGTGTTAAACCTTTGGTAACAGTGACTTGGACAAAAACTTACCTGAACAATATCAGTGTTGTATTTCCGGCAAACCTCCTCCACTGACATTTTGTGTTCCATCTGCAAAGAATGAAAGAAACAAAAAACTGTGAAGCAGTCTTAAATGTATGTATTTATTTAGTTATGTATTTATCATAATCCTGAAATGAGTCTGCACGTTCTTTTGAACCAGCTCATATACTTCCTTTACACAACAGGATTCAATTGTAAGATAATACAAATCTGGCACACACCACCTGTGTGTACCACAACTGTTAAACACTTGCAATGAAATACTACATCTCCCTCATGTCTGTTTTGAAGAGACAGATTAGTTTACAGCTGGATCGTAGGTCTTTAAATGCTGGAGTGAAGCCAGGTAACACTATCAATGATCCATCTGCTCAGCTCGGACTGTTAAAAAGGCTTTAAGTTATTCTGTGTGTGAAAACTAACAGCTCTGCTGACTTTAAATGGGATTTCTTACTACTGCAGTATTTGATGCTTCAGCTTCTAAGGCAAGTTATGTTGCAGGAAATGCCCTGAATGAGGAAAGGAAGCAGAATACGTACTATGGGCACTTCCTTCTTCAGGTCATCCAGATCCTTGCCTCCCTTCCCCTTCTTGGGCGACTCCTTCTCATCCTTGTCCTGCGTGGTGGCCACGCGGTAGCTGTCCGACCGTCCATACTGTTGACACACACACAAAAGATCAATAAATATGGTCCTGTCAAATTAGTGTTAAACAATTCAAATTCCTATTACAACTTAATGGCAATAGAGCAACCAACAGCTTGAAAGAAGTGACACATACTGTATTTTAAAAAGTTACTAGAAGGTACAACTTCCTTGCTCACTTTCTGGTGGCTCTTTCCACCAGAATGCGACAACTGTCCTCCATTTGTGATACAGCATCGGAGAGTTGGAAGAATCTCTCAACACCGTTTGGTTGTCGTGACATCACTTCACGTGGTTTTTTCACTCTCAAACGACTGATGCAAACAACACGAACGTTGCATCATCACCGGATTTAGATAATTCACTTTGCACTGCAGAAAGGAAATAGTGGTCATCTCTCTACAATTGATCTAATACGAATACGTAATAGAACGTGCTTGGCTTCCCAAATCCAGATTTTCTTTCCACGTTTGGACGCAGTCAAAATGTCTTGATTGAGATGCAAACTTAGCCGCAGAGCCCTGGTGAGAGAAGGGGGAACTCGGCACTTCCTGATTAGATTTGGCATCAGCGGAGCTCAGGACTTTTTCAAGGGCTGCACTTCAAATGCAATTTGCACCACAGCTATTTAAGCTGCTGGCATTCAGACCAAAGAGAACACTGCTGTGTCTGAGAGGAGCAGTCAGGAAAGAGGGTGATGAGGGGAAAATGAAGGGCCAGGATAGCGAGGGGGGAAAAGAGAGTGTGTCAATGTGTTTGTGTGTATGAAGCATGAGGAGACATGTCTGTCAGTATGGTATTCAGTGGAGCTCTGCCTAAACCTGTGTAACTTTGTTTGTCAAGTATTTGCAGTCGATAATATTACACCCCTAATAACTAATTACTTACAGTATTTGATCACATATTCTCTTAAGTTAAAGGTTTCTACATCTTAAAGGGCTTCACACAGGAATGTGCACGATTAGCTGAGTTAATAATTAAATGTCGCCACCCTTCTTAATCAACATTCCTTGTATTTTCAGAAATACAAGACAGATAAATAATCATCAATGTGCTTTGAAAGTACAATGCTGATTATATGATGTTATTGTAGCCCCCCCCCCCGACCGCTGTCCACAGATGTTGTAAACCAAAACATTACATTACATTACATGTCATTTAGCAGACGCTTTTATCCAAAGCGACTTACAATAAGTGCTTTCAAACATTTGGGTACAAATAAGAACTAGAAGTAAGAGCTTCAAGTAAGCCAAACTATGAAGTGCTAGTCATAAGTGCGATGTTTACGTTTTTTTTTTTTTGCTGTCGTCTTAGTCAAGGTAGAGTCGGAAGAAATGTGTTTTTAGTCAGCGGCGGAAGATGTGGAGGCTTTCGCTGTCTGGATGTTGATGGGGAGCCCGTTTGGGAGCTAGGACAGTGAACAGTCTCGAGTTCTGCGAATGCCTCTGCGATTCTCTCAGTGAGGGGGGAGCAAGCCGGTTTGCCGATGCAGAGCGGAGTGGGCGGGCTGGGGTGTAGGTTTTGATCATGTCCTGGATGTAGGCTGGACCGGATTTGTTTGTAGCATGGAACGCAAGCACTAGAGTCTTGAAGCGGATGCGAGCAGCTACAGGAAGCCAGTGAAGGGAGCGGAGGAGCGGTGTAGTGTGGGAGAATGTTGGTAAGTTGAAGACCAGTCGAGCTGCTGCATTCTGGATGAGTTGCAGAGGTCGTATGGCACACGCAGGGAGACCAGCCAGGAGGAAGTTGCAGTAGTCCAAGCGTGAGATGACAAGAGCCTGGACCAGAACCTGTGCCGCCTTCTGGGTTAGAAGAGGCCGTATCCTTCTGATGTTGTGCAACATGTATCTGCAAGATCGAGCTGTTGCAGCAATGTTGGCAGTGAGGGAGAGATGTTCATCAAGTGTCACACCCAGGTTCCTTGCGGTAACACTGTAGTCATGTGGGACAATCTATTGATTCAGAAAATTTAACTCATATTGAGGCATCAGAAAAGCCTAACAGCACTAATAATGCGAACATTATTCTGACAGCTGCTAAAAAAAACTACAACTGCACTCTGCAAACCAATATGACATAATTTACCCGCAGGTGTGATCAATTATGATAGTTCTTGGGTTGTTTTCTCACAGTCGACTTGTCTACATTTAAAACATGAAGCAGAAATACATGAGCTTTTTCGAAGGTGACGCTACTTTGCCCTTTAGCTCAATGTCAGCCTAAAAAATATTGCTCCGTTGAGGTTTCACATGCTAGTAATGATGTGCTTAGGTGCGTTTCTAGTCTGCTCCGGGGGGGGGATTACTACCTTTTTTTCAAATCACAAGTTTTCACAGCATGCACCAACCAGGATGAACATCCTGAAGGTCTCTAGCAAAGAAGTGAAATGTCAGCCAGCTGCTCAGCTTAGCGCAGCATCTCCCATGGAAACAGGTAAATGTCAGAATGAAAGGCAGGATGTGAGCAGTCCATGTGAAACACAACCTGCTCTAAATTTGTTGACATTCATATTAAATGAGTAAGGCATACCACATTAACTGCACTGTAAAGTGAAGTTAGTGCTTCAAATCTGGTGAAAAGAACAATTAAATAGAAAATCTTTTATCATGATTGACAGCTAAATATCTACAAGGATTCAACTGCCCATTGTTTTGTCCCATGAGGCAAAAAGAGAAGCAGAAAAATGTAAAATGTCAACTGTAGCCCAGCGGGAAAATATACTGTAGATTCAGACGAGGATGGCGAATGACTGTGTTTTTCAAATTATAGAGCACACTCATCGAGACAACTCATTATATGCTAATTGGGTGTAGGATGCAAAACGAATAAAGTGAAGTGTGGGTAATTGAAAGAATCCACTGCTGGAGGAAATCTCTACGATGTCGAGAATTTAAACAGCCTGTTTAACCTCATGACGTCCACTCCACTTTTACTTTCAGCTAAACTAAAATCAGCCGAGTGCACTTTCTACCGCAGACACATTATGACTTGACACCATCAAGCAGATGTTCACAGCTGTGCTGCCCAGATACAAATTCACATATTGAGAGTCTGATTCTGTTTGACCCTGCACGATGAGAGGGGATGACGGATTTATTTTGGGAAAGCTCTTACATGGATTAGTCCAGACAGGGAGGTTTTACACTGATTTGATGGCTGGTCCTCTTGTCTAACACCTGTTTTTATAACCCCTGGATGAAAAGATGACTACAGACAACAAGTCTCCCAGTACAGTTTTTTCCTGTTTTACATCAGAGTGTGATTTAGGCCTGAACTTTGACCCACAGCATATGTACTCTATGTGGAAGATTTTGACAAATTGTAATATGACAACAAGTCTTACCACCTTTCACTCTGCTCTCTATAGCTGTGTTTCTATACAGTACTGGAAGTAATTCTTGTTCCCTTTAGAAATAGTACAAAAATAACCAGCCTCATCTGTTCCATTTTTTAGCATCCTTCCTGGGGTACCAGAGTAAAATGGTACGACAGTCACTCCCTTGGGACCGGTGTAAATATCCCATGACAGTCTATTCTCATATACAAAGCAACAAACTGAGCAGGAGACAAAGAGCTGCTGGATGTTCTCCTCTGTTGTGTTGCGTTCAATGTCCTGCACCTGTACAAGGTCAAGCTACAGAGTGTACCTCGCTGACATGGCCATTGGGAACACAACCCACAGAAACACAGATACAAAATGTCGTACCTGTTTCTAAGTGGCGTAACTGGACAACACGCCTGGCGAGATGTTAAAGTTGACTGAATACTGTGTACAACTTAATTTGTCTATATCAGTATTCCATCATTTCCTGAACTAAACCATTGTCAGACACTTGCTGACCAATGTATGAAAATCTCATATTTTAGCAGCTATAACAGCGTTGACATGGAAAATTAACATTGGTAATTTTGCACATTTGTATACTTAAGCATTTTGTGCATTCAGTTTACAGTGTGTAATACACCTTAGTTTTTAGTCCATTACGACTTGACTGCATACCTGATGATGTTTCCATGCTGTTGTCTTTTTGTGTGAATGTGTGTGTACATATTTATATGCGTTTTATGTGTGTGTGTATGCCGCCATTTGTTAGGAGGTGCATAGTTTCCCTCGGGCAGTAGCTCGCAACAGGCCGTCAGATTACTGCTGTTTACTACACTGACAGATTAACCCAGTGAACAATAATAATCCCATCTCAATCACCCTTTCTCTCCCTCTCTTTTTCTCCGTCCCATCGTCTCTCGTTCATCCATATTCATTCACTTACTGGCAACATTGATTCCTTTCTTTCAAGGGCATAAATGCACTGAATATATTTGAATTAATTGCAATTGACACAAAGACAAGAGAGGAAACACCTAGTGTTAACCAGTCAAATCAAAGCAACGATAAAAAGCAGCAAAAACGGGCATGACCACCTGTTCTGCTCTCTCACTACTTCATATCCTTTCCCTGATGCTCACACAGCCATTCAGAACGATGACTGCAGAGGTGGCAAGGCCATTGACTCAAGCACGTCAACAGACCCTTCACAGTTCTGCAGCATTGAAGACGTATGGAGACGCCGTCGAGAGGACAATACACCTGAACTGCACGCTGACAAATGCAGTGAACACATATTTCATGTCACTGCTGGAAAGAGAAACCATGAAATCAATGATGCCTGCTCTGTTTTTCATCTGCCTCTGGCTACATACGTAATTATTTCAGCCTTTCTTCATTTATTTTCTTCTTGCCTAAAGAGCACTGGGCTCTAATGAATCACACACATGGGGCACAAATGTCACAATCACTTGTGAATATTTTACTGGATTAAACAAATATGAGCAGGGTGAAATCAAGAAAATTGATTTTTGATAATCATCAAGATCAACATTCACCTCACTGCACGATACCACTTTTCTTTTCGACAGCCGATTTCTGAATCAAACCAGAGGTGTAAGCTACTTTTCTATGTATTGAATTCATGACTACTGCGGGGGGTAAAAAACAAGTTGAATGTCACCGTTTGTTGGACAAAACAAGACTGATCTGCAGAAGTCATCATTATGAGGGATCCAAAAAACGGCTTTCACAATTTTCTGGACAAAACAACACATGGATTAATCAAGCAAAGATTAATAAACAATGCTAAGAATA
Source organism: Solea solea (assembly GCF_958295425.1). Classification (NCBI taxonomy): domain Eukaryota; kingdom Metazoa; phylum Chordata; class Actinopteri; order Pleuronectiformes; family Soleidae; genus Solea; species Solea solea. The sequence continues at coordinate 6,757,525 of NC_081153.1, read as the reverse complement.
GTTGCAGCCCTTCTGTTTAATGTACATGAGTATAACCTTCAATGCCACTTAATACAAAATAGATTATCTTTGTCCAAGTTACTGTTTTGTTACAGATTGTATAACCTGAGGATGTTTCAGCAGCATCCACGTTTCATATACAGATTTCAGATTGAACAGGTCGACATTCTGCAACACAGAACCACCACAGGTGTGGGGTCGGCTGGATTAGCCATTTTTAATCTGCTGAAATCAATGGTCCAACCTCAGACATCAAACAGGCACATTTAATCAACGGAAACAAAGTCCTGTAGATGCATAACTAATTAATCTTTGGTTAAAAAATAATAAATTCAACAAATTAAAGGAGGTAGATACATATCTAAGTATGACTAAAATGAAAGTGTCCAATCTTATGATCATAATGTGGCATTTTAAGATGAGCTGTAAGATATCTTTAATTTTTTTTTTGGATTAGTATCTCGAAGACATAGATTGTTATTAGTAGGGATGAAGAATGAATTTTATCAAAATTGCAATATTTGTTAAAGCCAAAATGTGTGTCTAAATATCCTTTTAGATTAAGTATTGTCTTGATCTACACACATCTTATTCAAGAGAACATCTTTGTTTTTCCCAGATCTGCACAAATATCACACAGTAATAATTTTAAATATGTTTTTTGAATGAAAATGAGAATAATGATGACCATTCCCTCTAATATTGTGAATCATATCCACTTGCAATTAAATATTTATCCACAATCGTTCAGCCCTACTCATTAGTTTCCATTTACCACATATGTTTGGGCCGTTTTCTTTGGTATTCAGTTCAGTTCCTCTTTGATTATGCCATTGGTTAAACAAAACCGCTCTGGCTCTGAACCAATTGGTATTTGGCCAATTTTCCAACTAAATCTAATAATGTTAAACTGACCAAACTGTCATTTTATTTTTATTTTTTTTTTTAATGCAGGAACTTCAGGAGTTTCATAGCTGTTCTGGTGTCACAGTGGATCATAGTGACCACACAAGTATTATCACACAGATCAGTGGCCAGACTGACCTAGAAAATACTGATGGACTGAGACACACACACACACACACACAGACACACACACACACACACACAGAAACCATAAGAGGAATCCTCCCACATCTGTCACACCCTTCACCCTAGCACTTTGTTGACATTCTCCTCCCTCCAGGCTGCCCATCTGTCTCCCTGCTCTCTCTGCTTTGACCTACTCATCTGCACAGAGGTTTAATCACGAGGAGACAGTCTGTGCCACATTCACGATGAAGACTTTGTAATAAAGATGATGCTGTCTTTAAGTACGTGCCTTTCCATATAAATAAAATCATTTTATGGCTTGATTGGTTGAAAAATCTGCATAGATGAAGGCTGGGTGCGAGCAAACACTTCTAACAAGGCACGCCATAGATTTTGTGCTGCTTCTCCACCATTTAGCAGCATCTCACCTCCTACAGTGCTTGAGAGTGCAATAGAAAATGGCAGTTTTTGATTGATGACATCGACTTTCAGTGGCATAATGGGTGGGGGGATGCAAGGTTCCCTAGCAACATCCAATCCAATGGCTCCATCGAAATAACTGGAGGTCAAACGTGGTGGAGGTAGAAGGCGTTGGAATTTTCTAATGATGTGCCTCATGTGAAGGTGTGTTATGTAATACTGTTGCTGTGGTCAGTGAGCAGTGACGTTTCACTCTCTTTGACAACCGGTTATCCTTGACGCCCACAGTGACTCTCTTTATTACCGCTGTTTCAGAATCAACAGAATCAGTGGTGTTTGAAAACCCTGATCAGTCATTAGTAGTAGTATGGATCCGCGCTATAGACGGAAGCTAGTGGCGGACGAGAGGGTGAGAGTCTGCACTGATGAGATATTGACGAACTGGAACAGTGATACAAAACGGAGTCCAGGGCCAAAAGGACATATAGGGTGCAACTAGAATCACATACGTGAGGATGCAGCGTGCGTGGCAGAACATAAACAGATAAGTGATATCCAACAGTGATGTGCTGTATCATTTTGTTCACGATAATTACGGTACAGTAGATCAATGACTGCTGCTGCCGTGTTTCCATCGTGGTACGGTTTGGTTTGGTAAAGTACGGTACACTTTGGTATGGTAAAGTCCTGGGTCAGGCTTGCGTTTCGACTAAGTATAGTACCTTTATTTGGTAAGTGGAGTGTGGGCTGTTCCTGATGGCCAAATCAGCGAGATAAGTAGCGTGATGTTGTTATTAAGTTATTTTGGAACTATTTTTAATGGAAATGCAAAAAAATACTTACTGTACCAAAACAAACTGATTCACTTGATGGAAACACGGCATATGTTTCTACCACCTAAAATCCTTGAATTTCTTTATGCAGTTTGGTGAGGGAGTGACAGAAACTTCAGTGTTCTATCAGACATCTACTGCCAAAAACATTAAAAGATGCATTCAAGGAATCTTGTAACTAACCAATCAAAGGCCTGCTGCTAATGCCACCTTCTTTCTTCTTCTTTTTTATTGCACTGTACCACAATTCCTTTAAAGGGGACATATTACGCAAAATCAACTTTTTAACCATTTTAATACTTATATTTGGGACTCTGGGGGCCCTACCAGTCACCAAAGTGTGGAAAAAGAATACTCCGTCATGTTTTCGTGGTCCCCCTTAGTGTAAGTATAGGCGATAAAACACTCGATGTTGAATTCCCTGCGTTTATGACGTCATAATGCGCATTTCACCGCGAATGTTACCGCCCCACCAGTAAGTTTACTTCGAGAGCTCCACCTTAGCTCCACCTTGTCCCTGCGAGAGTGCAGGCGAGGGAGGAAGAGCGGTATTATGTCAACGCAGAGGGACAAGTGTGCTGTTCGTGGCTGCACAGTGGAGCACAGTGTTTTACACAAACTTCCACAGAGGATTTGATATATGAAGCTAATGTGCCGGATAAAGTCAGCAAACGTGTGTTCGTGTGTTCGCACTAGACTGCGGCCAGCGGTCGCCGTATTTAGTCAGGGGACGTATTTCACCGACGTACAAACACACACGTTGTTAAGAAAAGGTCACATAGAGCTCATAACTGACCATTCTGACACGTCCTAATTAAACATATTTGTTCAGTACGTCCTCCATGACCGGAGCACAGACTCAGTCTGATACAATCACATATACACTGGCGATCAGCGGTGCTGCACTCTCTGTGCAGAGGTGCTGCACTCTCTGTGAAAATCAGCTGATCGCCAGCGGCGAGCCGCCTAAACGGCCGCTGTATGCGACTGATCGCCAGCTCCGGTGCAGACCGGTGACTATGCTCCGGAGACCTCGCCACCGCGGCACCGCTGATCGCCAGCGGCGAGCGGCGAGCTGCCTAAACGCATACAGCGGCACCGCTGATCGCCACCGCGGCGAGCCGCCTAAACGGCCGCTGTATGCGTTTAGGCAGCTCGCCGCTCGCCGCTGGCGATCAGCGGTGCCGCGGTGGCGAGGTCTCCGGAGCATAGTCACCGGTCTGATACAGTAACATACAGCGCCAGCTTATGCAGCTCGCCGCGCGCCGCTGGCGATCAGTGGTGCTGTTCCTAAGTGTTTTTAACTGATTAACAGTTCGGCACTGTTCGGCTCGATCCTTATGTAGAACGTCTCTTCCTGTGACGGCACTCTGGCTGTTTTCTGCGCACGCTGCCATGTTGATATTGTCAGAGAACTAGTGGAGGGAGGGGGAGACGAAAAGAGCTGTAAAGCGCTGTAACGAGGACAAATCAGAAACCCCCTGGAAGAAGTGGGTGTGTGTTTGCCTGTGTCTCATTTGCATATAAAGGGACCATGCATGAAAACCGAGCGTTCTGAAAGGGGCGGGCTTAGCAAGGTTATTGAACTGCTATGATGCTTCATCCTTATGGTATTTTGACCAAGGCATGTCACTGACATGTTCATTAGGACACCAGGGAACTATTTTAATGGGGGAAATAGGGTATAATATGTCCCCTTTAACATTTTCATAATCTGTTCAACTAAACTAATGTTTCCTTTAGTTCTCTGAAATTGACCTGCACAATGTAAAGTGTGCGGATGGAAATGGAGCCACTACAGTGAAGAGACATTGTGATGCTACTACTGCTGCATGAACCAACATCTTCATCATGTGTGGATTAGACACCATGAGTGAGTGAGAGCCTCCCCCCTCTGACACTCACACAGTCACAACACGCACAATCCTTTCTCCACTGCCATTGGCTCTGCCTCTGAAGCTTCTGCACCCAGTGTATGATGGGATATCAGATCATGCATTTCTCCTTGTATATGTCTTTTTCTCCTTCAGTGTGCATTGCTCCATTTTCTTATCTGACTCTACAAGTGCTGCTCCTTCCTCTGTGTCATCCCTGCACATGAGCAGCCAGTGTCCCACCACATCCCCTTGCATTCTTCACAGCTCCTCCATCTTTCCCAGTACTCACCCTTCTCAAGGTGACTCACCACAAAGGCATCTCCCTTTGCCTCTCAGCTGATATCAGTCAGTTTAAAGACTATGCTCAGATTACTGCCACATTGTTAAATTCTGATTCAATACAGATCAGATATGACTTACACTAAATACCGGATATATACACTCACTGGCCACTTTATTGGATGCACCTCTTTTTTTAAATTAAATCTCTAACAGGTCGATCACATGACAACAACTCCAGCATCAGGAATGGGGAACAAGATTTAAAAGACTTTGTTTGGCACAACTGTTGCTGCAAGACAGCCTGCTCTAGTTTACAACAAACATTGGTCCAAACAAAATAGAAAATATCTGGTTCAAAATTATATAGAATGCAAAAGAAACTCAAATTACCACAGCACGACAAACACTGAAGCAGTAGGGCAACTGGTGCCAGTCTTGCCACTTTATAAGGTCTCCTCTGTACCCAAAAACGTATATCCACTATAAGATCCCATTTGGAAGTCACAATAATTCTGTGTCTCCACAACCTTGATAAAAATATAAATGAAGTCTCTTCAGTCTGGTAATTGGAAATTGTCTCAGTTGGTTTTGCTTAAAACTTGGCCCTGCTCCCTGTGAGGTCAGACGACCGACCTTCGCATCATCTCCTCTTTTCACCCACCAACACGATACTTGCCCCCAGCAGTGACACCACGCATCAATTGATTGGACCAGATCAATTTGGCCCTGCAGCCTCGTCAACTGAACCTACCTCAGACTTTCCCCCATCCCCCCCGCCAACGCCCATTTCACCCAAATCTGCTCTTACTCCTCCCAGCCGGCTGGCAAATCATGGGAGTTTCCACTCCCGCCCCACACGCACCATCCTCCTTTGCTCTTTTACAGAGTTGTACGTGTCTCTCCCTCTGGCGATTTTGCTGGACAGCATTTCAGACCGTGACAGAGCTGGCTAAGTTTCAGCAACTTGGCCTTTCTCATCCCAGCCTCCCCCCTCCTCCTCCTCCTCCCTGAACCTCAATGTGGAGCAGAGGAGAGACCCATCATACTCCACTAGCAGGGATGTAGCATGACACCACGTAGAAATGGAGCTGAAGTTGTCCTCCAGTGCATGTTAGGCAATTCATAGGCTCGACATCACACAACAACTGATACTATAATGCAAACACAATAAATACAGAGTTGTAAAACCTCAACCCAGAATATGGACACTGGATAAAACTTTACTATAATAGTGCAACCGGATCACAACGGTGGATTTTTATGATAAATTACATCATGACACCTAAATTTGGTGGCCAAGTCAGGATGTCCTCCATGACCGCATGGTTTACTGAGGTTTTTGGGGAGTTAAAACCAGACAGTGGAGGCGTTGGTTGTGTCTACACTCATGTTCCTCTGGGATTATACATTTTCATGAGTGTGTAGGGGTAAAAGCAGGATTGGGCATCACTGAGGGACCATTTTGACGCACTTGTCTGTGTCCTCTTGTGCTTTTCCAGACCAGAGCTGCCTCTGAGCAGAGCAGCACCATCAATGACAGCGAGGGGACTGCACTGTCGCATTATGTAATGTTTGAATGAGCACCAAATGCTCAAATCCAAGGGGGGGGTCTACATGGTTTTCAATCCCAGCCCTGATCATATAATCTACCTGCATATTTCCCACTTCACATTCTCATGTGTATCATATTATTAATCCCAGTGTTCTCTTTTGTAAGGACTATAACTGACAAGAAACACACACACACAGTATTTGATGATGAGGAGTTGCTGCAGTCAGACTTGGATCATCAACGTGATTATTCCGCAGTCCAGGCTGCGGATTTTCACTAGCAGACCCTAACAGCGCCTTATGAACACATGATTGCATTTATATGATTTCATGCTGTCTGACTATAATCGTGCACTTATTCCCTGGAGCAACTGCAGCTCCTGGCAACAGATTTAATAATAAATGTGTTTACTTTGAATCATAGCTGGATAAATGCCGTTTTCATTTTTTTTGTTCTTATAATAAATGCAAAGAAATGAAATGACGTCGGTAATTATAAACTGCATGGGCCTGCGTCGATCTGATTTGGCACAGTTACTCGTTACACTACGTTTCCCCATCATTCTGCACTAATGTGGTGTATTGAATGGCTTGTAACTTAAAAACGACTGAGTTGTGTTTTGATTTTAATCATGATGATACTAATGATGTGAATGTAAGGCGTCCATTTTGTGCCTCTATGGTTCAAATTGAAACTGTGAAAGTATCCACGCCCCCCCCCCCCCCGTGAACGTGCACTAATATTATGCATATTTCATTAATTTCCTGCTTTTTGTTGTTGTTCTGTGGTGAAGGCAGAAACACATTAAACGTGAATTTGACTCGGGAGTGATAGGACGATTACGGTACCGTTACTGTAACGCGTTACCGCCCTGCGCCGGTTCTATAGACTCTACTTTGGCGCAGGTTTTCTCCGAAAAGGAACGCACAAAAAGCGGGTGTACAAAAACTGTAAAGCGTTCTACGATATCAGCGTTGAGTTAGCGCAATAAAAAAAAATCAAAACATAATTTAACCACTTTCCTTCTTAGAGGGAAAAAATAGACCCTGCTGTGTGATTGTCAGTGGAAATCACACACATTTTTCTAACAGTTTGACAGATAATGATGCATTCAATGTCACACGTGTCTTCCCCGTTTAACGTTGCACCGCTAACTGCACCTAAACCCGACATTCTTTATCACGTTTAGAAGCTAAAGAGAGTTCGAGAAATGTCTTTCACTTACCCCCATTTTGGCGTTGTCAGTCGGGTCTCCTCAGGTAAAAGTGAATCTCTATAACCGGAAGAGTTTGTTTAAAAGGCGGCCAAAAACTGTCTGATAAAGAGAAGGAAAAAACTAAAATGGATCCCTTCAGATGACAGCTATCTCTGCGACTAAAACAACGTAAAATCCTACAGTATTGTGTGTTTCCTTAAGAGGAGCGGGCATAGAAGGGGGACTTGACAAGGCAGCGTTTCATGGAGCACCTTGGCGGGGACTGTGTTCAGCTGGAAATGAAAAAATGTCTTATTTTAACCGGCATTAAAGGTTGAAATGACATGCAGCCTCCGCTGCTTCTCCACCGACCGTCTCCCAAATGATGCCGCTGGAAAGTAGAGCCGGACCGGAGGCTTCTTCTTCGGATGCAGTCTCCCTCCGCGGGTGCGCGCAGGCCGGCAGGCCACCGCAGCGCGCAGGGTTCCCTGCGTTGTGGCTCCGCGGAAGAAACCAGGGCCAGACAACAAATCCGCATTAGACTGCTGCAGCTGCCTTTATAATGCACCAGAAAGACAGGACAAACATTAAATACAGTTGTCAGTTAATTAGTACACATTTGTAATTAATACAAGACAGAACAATTAAGAAGACTTCTTAAGCCTTAATAGGTTGATTGCTAAATTAGTGATATGAAAGGATATACATGAAAATCTGAATACATTATGTAAGTGGGAAAGTCAGGGGATCAAGTGCTACAAATCTATCATCTGAGGAACATAACTATCCATACATAATAACATTATAATACAGTAGTATGTGTTTACATAGATTAGATTTAAAAAAAGAAAATAACAAAGGCAAGAAAAGGCAAGACACCACTGTATATAAAGTATATAAAGAATACCTTCCACGGTGCAGATATGGGGACTTGAAAATTACATCACTGCAGCATGAACTGAATGAAAACAAAGAAACAATGGTAAGAATGTGATGTTATTAAGGGTCGTCAGAGCGAAACTGGAGCTTCAGACATTTTATTTCTGTCTGAACCACCTGCTGTGGAAGATTAGATAGTAATTCTGCTGTTATTAGAACCTTTAAATGGAGCAGGGGGGGCTATGTATAGTGTGCAGCTGCCACACACACACACACACACACAACAAGAGCTGGTAAAACTGGTATTATATTTACAATGGTTTCACATTAGTTCGATAAGTATCAATAAGCATCATACTGTAGATATTCAAGTTTAGTCTATGCTAAAATTTACTCTACAACGTTAGCCATCATAGGGGACAATTTACTCGTGAGTGACTGGCAAACACTTACATATACAGTTCTACACAGTTATGTTGGAATGCTTTAGCAAAGCTAACATTTAACCTAGCTAACATCTTTGCGGCTGCTAACGGAGCTAGTGTCTCTGAACAGCCTCCTGATAGTGGTAAGAACTGGACAAAACTAGTAAAACAACACACTTGGCAAAAGTAGTAAAACAACACACTTAGAAAACTAGCAGAAACAACACACTTGGAAAAACTGGTAAAAACAGTTGTGCTGTATGTTTGAATGCTTTAGCAAAGCTAACATTTTACCAAGCTAATGTCTCTACTGCTGTTAACATAGCTAGTGTGTCTTCTGTGCAGCCTCCCGATACTGTGAAGAACTGCACAAAACTAGTAAAAACAACATACTGAGAAAAACTAGTAAAAACAACATACTTAGAAAAACTAGTAAAAACAACATACTTAGAAAAACTGTTAAAAACAGCACACTGTTTGTGTACAGGCTAGCTTGGTTGAGGGTGTGCCTGTGTGTGTGTGTGTGTGTGTGTGTAGGTGTGAAATTGGGTCCGGCTGGGATCAATATTCCCATCTCTCATAATTGAAGCATGGCCTGGTTTTTGCACTGCTTTGTCATCTCTCTACTCTGCACCATTAATCACATTTTTTTTGCTCCCTCTCTCTCAAACTGAGATGCAAATAAATAAATAAAAGGCTGTCACACTCAAACTCACACGTTAAAAGGAATATGTGATGTAGCAGCACGAAAACAATGTTAAACCGCAGTGGAGAATACATTTACACAGTATTGATAGATGGGTTTGTTTACCAGAGAGATAATATGATCTGTACAATGTTATTGTTTTATTTATTACTCATCATTCCTTGGGGGAGCCGCCTCACAAATATTGTCTCAGCTTCTGTTGCACTGTGAATTCTTATTTTGTTAAGTTAGGCATATTCAGACACTGCACATACTTTCACTTTTATTTGTTTTGTCACTCAGTCTTGTTTCGCACTTATTATCATATTATCATAATTGTTTATATGTTTTGTTTACACTAGTACACTAGTATTGTCTTTTTCATTTGCTTGGACTTTTATTGATCTTTTGACTTTTTTTTATCCTTTTTTGTTGTTAGTGAACAACTGTAGGCATTAACTATTTGAGACATTTGATGAAATAGCTAGTGTTACATAACTTTTCCAATGTGTTTGGTCCCCTTAGCTTTGATTGATACATACTGAAAAACATTTCACATGCAATAGTTGACACTACAAGTGTAACTTTAAAAACACATGCATTTGTTCTGTATATCGTATTTTCACTGTCATTTAAACACATTATACACAACGTCCTTCTTTTGATATCACTTAAATTTAACTGTTCTTTGTATTTTGACCAATTCAGTTGGTTGCAACAGGTAGCACCACCCCTAGATGCACCTCAATCTTATACACATGTTCTATAAAGCATTAAAAACTAAATTTTTATAATAATAAATAAGAGGTTGAAAGTACAATGACACAAATTGCACAAAATATTTTTGCAGTATTCTGCAGTATAAAAGTATTTATATGCTACCTTTGATTAAAGTGATTCTGTCTGTGTGTGTTTTTATGATCTTTTTCACTAGTTTTTAATTCAGCTTTATTTATAAAAGGAGAGTAAATTCCACTGTACTTTGTATAATGACAATAAAGATGATTTAACTTAACCTCGCCACCTGGCAAAGCAGCATATTTTGTTAAATAAATATAAATACAGCTTTGTGGGAGTGCTAAATGTCAGATGGTGCTTTGAAGTGCTTTTGGAAATATCAACGTTGTGAGTACAAACTGGAAGCCTTTATTTTGATTGTAAAGCATGTAAAACCTACTTTTATACAAAATCAACAGAAGCAAATACCCAAAGTATTTAAAAGTTTTATTGATTTATTGAGATGAATGAAGCCATGAAGACATGTAGTTGCATTACTTCTTCATGAAACTTTTTATTAATGTGCTCTGAACTTAGTCTCTTGTATTTACAATACCTAATTTCCTCTCTTTTATCACTTAAAAAACATGTTTTAATATTTCCTATAGCTGCACGTTTTCAAAAGAAAAACAAGTGCAGGTCACATGTCATGGACGTGGCGTTGACATGTGGAGGCTGAGGTTAATGATGATGGCGTGTTTTTTCTTTTACTTCAGCGAGGCTCTTTGCATCATTTCATGAAGGTTAAACAACACGGTGTATTGTAAGATAGGGGAGTGGGAGGAGAGGAACAGAACAAAAAAACATTTCAGAGACCTGGTCTCCATGGCAACTAATGTATGATCCTGGCTCTCTAATCATCCAGCCGACACAAAACAAAACTGCAAAGGGAAATCAGAGACAGGATGAATGAATGAAGGCAGAGTGAGGGAGGGAGGGAGGGAGGGAGAGAGAGAGGTGAGAGCAATCGTTTCGAACTTCTGCTGATTATGATTTGATTGCTTACACCAGATCCTGTGATGAGAGAAAAAGTGCTTTGTCACCGTTCTCATTAGAAGCCTCATCTCAGGTGTGATTGCAGAGGATGTGAGGAGTGATTGAGCCGAGTCGCCTTTGAAGAGACGGTGACAGAAAAACACACACATATGCACATGAATGTAATGGCACAAGTCACTTTTGGGGAGGGATTCATTCATTTTATGGAAACGTACTGTCACCCAAGATACTAAAGCTAATTTAACTGAAGTGTAATAAACTCGTAGACATGGAAAACAAACCCTGTGGTAATTTGATGGTAAATGGTCTGTATTTATATCACGCTTTTCTAGTCTTGATGACCACTCAAAGCTGCTTTACGCTACAGTTTTGCCATTCACACAGCACATTTTCTGTCACTCGTCTTTCATAACCAATCACACGCTGCTGGCACAGCCGACAGGAGCAACATGGGGTTAAGTGTCTTGCCCAAGGACACATTGGCATGAAGACTAGCAAACTCACAACTTTCGAGTTGAAAGACAACTCACTCTACCACTGAGCTACCGTCACCCCCAAACAGTGTTTCTAAAAGGAATTTTCTAAAAATGGTTCTGCTTTTGCTTTTTCTGTTAAACATTTCATTTCCCTAATAAAGTGTCCATAAATACAGAAATACATTTTTTTTTGGAAAAATGTTAGTATAAAAAGAAAAAAAAACATATCAAACAGTGCTTACACGTGTGTGTGTGCCTGTCTTGTGTGATGATAATGAACATTATCCCTGCATTATCGAGCACAGACGTCCTGCAGGTATGAACATGCAGACACACATGACATGAGAGGGATAAATGAGCACACACGACTGTCTACTATTACACCAGGGGTTTGTATGGTGCCACACAGTCTGACAAACACACACGCGCACACACCATGCCAGAAAAGTCCAAAAGAGGTGACAAATACAAGTGCACACACACAAGTTTGCACAGCATTCATAGTGAGGACACTCAGAGTTAGTACATCCCTAGCCCCTTACCTTTACCCTAACCTTAACTTCAACCCAACTCTTACCCTAACCTCACAACCAAGTCATAACCCTCAAAAAGCTACTTCAAGGAGTGACATAAGGTTTTTGGTCCTCACAAAGATACCCATACAAGAACACACATAAACATACTTAAGTCTGGTTTGTGTCTCACCATTAAACACGGATCTTTAAAGAAAACATCTTAAAGTGATAAATAACACCTGCTAACATCTTTATTTCTAATTCAAACTCTCTTGTTTAGGGTCACACGGTGGTGTAGTGGTTAGCACTCTCGCCTTGCAGTAAGAAGACCTGGGTTTGAGCCCCGGTTGGAACAAGGGCCTTTCTGCATGGAGTTTGCATGTTCTCCCAGTGTGTGCGTGGGTTCTCTCCGGGTTCTCCGGCCTCCTCCCACAGTCCAAAAACATGCAATGTGGGGATTAGGTAAATTGGACACTCTAAATTGACCATGAGAGTGAATGGTTGTTTGTCTCTATCTGTGTGTGGCCCTGCGATGGACTGGCGAACTGTCCAGGGTGTCCCCGCCTATCGCCCCATGTAGCTGAGATTGGCACAGCACCCCCAGCGACCCTCTGGTGGAGGATAAAGCGGTAGATGATGACTGACTGACTGACTGACTCTCTTGTTTAGTGCAGATGTTCCCTTTAACTCATTGAGGGTATCTACAGCTCCAGGTTCAGCACCATGGACAGCACCCGCAACACTTCCTGCAGGCAAGTTCTACATTATACCGTTGTATACATTACATTAATTTTTAAAAAGCTCATACACAGTAAAATATTAGACGAGGGTCACTTGCCTATGATAGCTGATAAAATATTTATTTATCAATTATAAGATCCCACTATGTCGTCATCATCTGCGTGGCTTTATCTTGTGTCAGACAGTGCAGGACTGCAGTGTTAACTTTGTTAACAACAAGTGATCAATAAGTAGTAAAGAGCAGGAAGTCACTCCGACCTTGTTTTTCTGCTCAGAGGCAAAAACAGATCAAATCAAAACTTACACTGCTCAGTATTAATATTTAATGGAAAGTGAGTAAAAGGCATTTTTGGAAAAATCCATGAGTGTGAGGCCGTCACGCCTCCCTCCACTGCTATGCTCTGGCAAAGATGGCCGCCGTCTGTTTAACCGTCTCTGTCTCTTTAAGGCCTCGCACTGCTGCAGCGATGGCCAATCACAGGCTAGCGAGCGAGTCTCCACCGTCCTTGTCAGTGACCTTGAGGGGGAGAGGAGTGAAGGAATGGAGGATGAGTGAGAGCAGATGGAAACGATGAATGAAGGTTTGTAAACGAGGTGTAACTTTCTTTCTTTCTTTCTTTCTTTCTTTCTTTCTTTCTTTCGCTCTCACATAAACTCTACTCTGTCTCTCCTTCTCCATCCATCCCCATCACACACAGACATGGTGCCCTCCCGCCCTCCCTGCCTCCCTCACTCGCTCACTCTCTCCTGACAGCTCTGTGGAGCGTTGCATAATTCCCAGTGTGAGGGAGGGAGGTGAGGAGTGGAGTGACTCACGATGCAACGTGCATCACAACTCCAAACTCAGCTGAAGCTGCTGAAATCCTCAAACACCACAACAGGCAAATGTCTAACACTCAGAAAATAGAATTATAACTGGTCAAAGATGCAGGTGTTTTTTTCTAACATTTATTAATTTTCTTTTATCACTCCTTTTTTAGGGAGTTCATTTGTATTTTACATCAAAACTGTTATTATTTCTTGCATGTGATGATGGAATTGCACGTTCAAAGCTGTGGCAGCAGACAGCTAATGATGAATGAATGAGAATTTAACAGATGCCACAATTTCTCTGTGAGATGAATAAAGTATCTATCTATCTATCTATCAGAGATGGTGCATAAGAGATGAGATGACTGCCTGAAACCACATTATCTTTACATTAGATATTAAACTTACAGAGTAACATCATGTCACAATTCCAGTCTGTAATGTGATTGTGAAACAACACCCGCCAATAATTATTTCATTTAATTGAAAATTTGACATTCGACTTAAAACCTAACCTCCAACTCATCTGCCACCGTGGTTCTCAAACTGTGGCACGTGTACCACCAGCGGTACGCAAAGCTTCCTCTGGAGGAAAACTTCAGACTTTAAAACTTGACATCCAAACGAATCAAAAGAAAGGAATTACAGTATAGGATAAGAGTGACGAGGATATTACAACGAGGGTCACCATTTTCTGGAACTCTCTTTTCAACCACTTTGTCAGTTTCTCTAGAAACAACAGGGAGACTTCCAGAATGTTCCGAAAATGTTGCTGATGGGAAAATAGCTGGCAAAATCTTCCATACGTGAACGACAATCTCTGGAAATATCTAGAACCATACCTGTGGGTATTTCTGAAAACAGCTTAATTTTCACATTAAATCGCTTTATAGCTGTGAAGAATTAATTGAAGCACAAAGACAAAATGTCTCCACTTCATTTGTGTGTCTTGGATTCTTCTACTCCCCTGAGTCATGAAGTCACCTCACACATCCATCTCACTCTCTCTCCCCCTTATCTTCCATGATGTTGATGTTTCATTTGGCCGGCAAACAAATGCCATATCTGTTTCCCTGGGAACCACACACAGAGACACGCTCATGTGCACACACACACACACAGACAGACACGGATGTTTTGAGGCATCAGGATGACCTTGTAGAGGAAATCACTGGCCATTCATCATGTTACAGCTTCACTGGTGCGAGGAGCAGGAGATTTGATAAAAGACCTTGAGATAAGATCGGTCGATACGCCGCTGTGAGACTTGGAGAAAGCTGCAGAGACATTAAAGTAATGGTAGTATAGTACCGTAAATGTGCATTTTTGCCATTTGATGTTGCACTAAACTTTTCTAGATCATATTTGAGTTTATATTGCTGGTCCCGGTCTGGAATCAATTCATCAGTGGATTTGAACATGAGTCTCTACATGTTAAAGATTTCCTATGATGCATTACATACACAGCACTCGCTCTGATCCCAGTGCTGTATGTATGCAGGGGCGTGTCAAGAGATTTTTGAGCCCAAAGAACAAGGAACATTGGGACTAGTAAGAAGGTTTCCAACCATGGTGTCATTGCGGACTTCTTTACATAGCCAGTGATTTAATGACATTACAAAATAGTTTTTGCCCAGTTGCAGACTTTGCACATACTGATTATGTAAACATAGCTATATATAGATAAAAAAATACTAATACTACTATTCTCACTAAATCTAAGTGTGATTGTTCTATATAGGAAATGTGTGCTGCACCAACAAGGCCAAACAGAATCAAGCGCAACTTCCAGCAATTGTCAGTCACAGCTTCTGCTGTTCAATGCACTATGCAGCTCCATGTTTCCTGGGTCCAGTCTCCATGAGTCACACTTACAATTCAAATACATTGCAAGTCTATTGCAAAGGGATCAAACAAAGGCTGCAACAATTTATTGATGACTTAATTGACAATTTCATTATTTGGCAACTAATTTAAGCTCAGCTTCTTAAATGTGAATATCTTCATCTATGACATTAAACTTTGGCTCATGAACCACACATGAAATATGAGGAACTTATGGACTAGGTAATGGTCCATAATTAATCTGTAATTGTCATTGAAAGAGGGGAAACTGGAAGATATGTGTGGCACAAACTGGTCATCAAACGCTCACTCTAAATAGCCATTTCTAGTTATTTATGCCTCCAAATTGAATAAGGATAATTTATGAGTTGTTCATAAAGCTGACAAAGGCCCATGGCCGTTGATGAACTGTGTCCTAGGCTTAACCTAACCACAATCTGCATGTCTGTGGACTGTGGGATTGAGCTGGAACACCTTCAGAAACACACACACCAGAGGAGAACATAATAAAAAGGTTAACTCATGATTCCAACCAAGAACATTCTTACACCGAGTTCTCACTACCGTCACTACTCCATACCTGTCCTGCTGTGTCTCACCACCTCAGCAGTGGTGTTTTTTGCAGTCTGCAGACAGGAGTGAGTTAGCGCTGTGTGACCCGACTGTTAAACTCAAAACTACAGACTCTCATGGGGGTCACTGAACCTCTCCTGTGGAGTAATAGAGGGAAGCAGTGCTGGGACATTCTCTAACATCTGCACATTTGTCTTGTATGACAGCAGTGTACAGCGAATGGACACAATAGTATAATGGAATGGAGCAGGGCCAGCATTAGAAAACTCGTCAAAGAAACAGTCTGTGCTAATTGCCCGAGTTCTGGTCCACCTAAAAACGTAGGTCTTGGTTCGCTTCAAGTGAACAAAATGAAGGTGGACCACAACGCAGGGCATTTTGGGTACAATGCAGGGCATTGCAAAGACAACGCAGGGCATTTTGGGTACCCACAACCAAAACGTATGTCGATAGCTGGGAATAATGGCTTAGGCCATTGTTACAGCGTATATGTGTAGTATTACTTAAAACAAACTAAAAAAAACAAGACCGATAGGATTTGATGCAGCTCCATGTTGCCCTGCATTAACCAATAGATGAGTGAGTTTTCTTGTTCATTGTTGGTCTAGACTTCTCCTTCAGTAATTCTTGATGCAGCACCACCTCAGGCGAGGAGGGGAATACGTTATTCACAAGGTTTGGTTTGTTTCACTAAAGTGCGAAAGTGTGAAAGCAAACTCGGACCAGCTGAATGTTACAACCCCCTCAATTGAAGCGAGTCCCCAATCATACCGAGTCCAGCGGACTATTAGGTGTGAAAACTACCAAAGTTTTCCCCAAGGGCCGTACTAAATCCCAGAGAACCAGCTTCGTTTATTAAAGACCTTTACCAGGATACGCAAGGTCGCTCTTCTCTGTTACTTTCAGCTCCTTGTAGGATTCCAACTATGGTTCATGACATGGATGAATGAGGCCAAATGAAGATCATGCATACACACTGCAGTTGTCACTAATCTCTCTGTATCTTCTTCTGCAAACCTATTGGTCACTGATCTCCTCTTGTTTGTACACATTCTTTACTCCACCTTCCACCCCGTCATCCTGTCACTGCGCACATTTCATCCATCCATTACAAGGACAGCTGTGGTTACAGTTTGATAGGCTCTCAATTTTAACACCGCCGCTCTAAAATGGTCTCCTCGTTTCACGGCGGGACTCATGGGATGTAGAAGCTGCACGGGGGTGATTTAACTTTTGGCACAGGCTGCTGTGACAGGAAAGGTAATGGGAAAAGTATAAGATTAAGTGTTTAAAAGAAAGGCCTCTGATTTAAAGACTTTGTCAACAGGCGGCACCGCTCTGCCACTGCGTGACTTACTGATAAACATTTACATAAGGGTATTGATGTGCAGATGCAGCCCAATCTAAGCAAATTAATAATCTGTATGGATTGGGTTAAACTTCTTACTCGTCACTCCCACACAATTATCTCACTCTTCACCTCACTCCATCAATGAATGAATCTGCACAAGAATGTGAGCGTACGGGAGAGAGAGCGAGAGAGAGAGAGAGAGAAGGGGGAGATCACAAGTTTAATTTTAGACTCAACACGTAATTCCCCATCTTTTGCCACTGCTTCTAAAAATAGACATCTCTCCCTTTCTCTCAAATCTCCCCCACCCACACAATCACTGTTTGATGGACTAAGAGAGAGAAATGGAGGGGGAGAGGGCGTTGCTTAGCAACCGTATCCTGACTTTGCAAGTCATGTGATTGGGAGATGACCTGCCCTGGATGTAGTACTAATGTACTTGTGCCCAGGAGCAGGACACACTCGCACACTTTTGCGCCTCATTCATAGTGTGGACCATGATAGACATAATGCATTCACTGGCCCCTTATTCTAACCTTAACCATCACAACTAAGTGCCTAACCCTTACCCTAATCCTAACCTAAACCCAATTCTAACCCTAACCCTAAAACCAGGTCTTAACCCCCAGAAAAGCCCTTTGAGGACCAACAAAAATTTACTCACTCCATATGGTTTGTACGATTTTTGGTCCTTACAAAGCCACAAATACAAGAACGCTCATTCAATTTATCTCATATTTCATTAATAAACTCAACCAACCTAAGTTATAGTTTTCTCCGTCAATCGTACCTCTACTTTACGCAATACTTCCTCCAGTACTGATGCAAACGCACCAGGCTCTTCGACATTCGTTGTACCAGTCACCAGTCATGTTACTAATGTAACAGGGAGTAGGAGGAGGAAATAATTGGTGTGCAACGACTTTAATGGACCACTTTGATAACACCTGAGCCTCTTAACTCATCACTAAGGCCGCCCCATGGGGGGAAAAGGAGCCACTGTAAGAGGAGTGTGATGCTGATGTTGCCGCGCCAACCTTTGTGTCACGAGCGCTTGCTTTATCACTTTTAACGACCTGCGACAATCCTGTGAGCTGCAGAGCCTGAACTTTTCTGGCTCTGAGTGAGCATACCTCAGTAAACATCCTGTGGGTGAGGGAGCTGCAGTGAAATCTATAGAGAACCAACTCAAGTGCACTGGGAAATTTTATTTTAAGACAGTAAAATAAGCCTAATTTCTGGGAAATTGTTATTTATTTGTCATTTTTGGCCAGAAAAGAAAAAAATAATCTTGCATGATAGCTAAATAATCTAATAATTAATTACAGCTTACTTTAAGCTTTAAATACCATAAACTACTGGTGTGTAATAATGATGCTCTAAGTTAAGTTATACATTCTTAAAGTCAAGTAAAGGAAGACTCAAGCTTTAAGTAAGTAAATAAGTAAAGCAAAGTTCCCCACAGCAGCCACATCTGATGTTAGCAGCTAATGTTAGCAGCTAATGTTAGCACCTAATGTTAGCACCATGTCGCAGGCAGAGCCAAAGCTTCAACTGAAAACGACTTTGTAAGTAATTAGTTTGCCAGTTGGATCAGAGAGGACTGGAAGAAAACAAGCCATAACTAACAGCAGTCAGTTATTAGCAACACAGCGGTTTAACAGTGGCACTAACTGTTTTGTTAGCTCCAACTGTGCATAGCGTTTTTATAGGGTGAATTGAGCTATACAAAAACAGTGGGTATATTAGATTTTAAATCATTTGTGAAAGCAAAGAAACTCCAGGCACGGCTCAGAACGGAATTGCTTCATATATGAACCTTAACCAACAAGTTGGAAGTTACTGTAGTTGTTTTTGAGAAGGGAATTCTTTGACAGGTGGTTTCCTAATCAGGATACATACAATTATTGAAATAACACATGATCCAGCCTGTTACTACTGTTTCTTAAAAAAATCTATTTCATTATCATTATTCATTAACAAAAAAAACAGGGAATTATCAATCTAGTTCAATCTAGTTCATAACGACATTTTTTTCTTCTGAAAATGTCTTATATAAACACAATTTAAAGTAATTAAAGTAATATTATAATAATATATGCTATCATAATAATACACACGTACAAAGCAACAGATTGAAGTGGATTCACCAAGTCTGGCAGAAATAAAACAAACCAAAAAATCCTGTGAACTGGAAGGTAACTATTTTCCTGTTGATGTCATTTCTTATTACATTGTTCACTGTTTGTTTCAATAATTATTTTAGACTAAGTCTATTTTCCGCACCGAGATGCTAAGGTTTCTCCATCCGACCAGGAAGTAAGTGTTCCTGATCAAGCCTCCCCCAGCATTCACCTTGGCGGGCCCACAAACCCCCTGAACCCCCGGCCCCCCCTCCCCTCCACTGCCTCTCCCATTGGATGAGAGACGGAGGCAGAGTGGGCTCCGATTGGTTGCCAGTACCCAGCCTGTTGCTGGGCTGTTTCCATGGAGATCACTATCACAGTCCCCCCCCCCCAACTCATCCTCAGATACACATAGGAACACAACACACACACAGAGCGAGACGGATGGGAAGAAGAAGCAAAGGATGACAATGAAAGAGAATAATTAGATTGGGGACGAGTGTGTAACATGAGAGAAGCGAGTGTGTAAGTGTGTGTGAGTGTGTCTGTCAGCCTGAAGTCAGTGATGCTGTAAAAAAAAAAAATGGAGAGGGAGGGAGGGAGGGACAGGGAGTGATTAAAATGCTGAGGAATTCAGGGATTACTGCAGTTAAGATGGCGCACTTTTCTGTCATGATGTCTCACCCTGCATCCTAATTTTCCTCGTGCAGGATCCAATGTATTGAATTGGCTGCAGGCGTGCTCTCACATATGAACTCATTCCTGGAAATCAGAGCACTCCTGCTCTCGTGTGACGACCAGAAAAACCACTAGAATTTCATTCAGAGTGTTATATGTGTAGGGAAATATCCTACATCTTCTCATTTCTGTTGCCTTTTTCACTGTTGTGCAGGAAAACTATAGATACCAATGATTCTCCTCAGTATTGCTCAATCTGTTCATTTGTTTTTTCGATTGATTTATTTGCCGTTTGGTCCATAAAACGTCCGGCACTGTTTCCCAAGCCTTACACTGACGGTGTCCTTGTTTTGTCCGCATCCAAAAGATATTCAGTTTACTGTCAGAGAAGAACAAAGAAACCAGAATATATTCACATTTAAAAGGTCCAGTGTGTATAATTTAGGAGGGTTTATTGACTCAAACTGAATAAAGCACCCATGAGTATGCTTTTATGGCTGTACAAATACAAATTGTTTGTTTTTGTAGCCTTAGAATAAATGTTTTACAAACCAGCCGCTGAAGTTTCAAGATACACTTGGGCCATGGTTCTCAAACTGTGGTACGTGCACCACCAGTGGTACCTGGTGGTACTTGGAGGAAAGTCAGACACACTGTTCGTACTGATCGGAGGAACTTTGATCTCAGTACGTAGAAAATGAAACAAGAATCACCTTATCTCTCGCTCCATCTTAATCTAATTTCACTATACCACTGTGTGAAGTATGTGTGAGGAAGAGGAGGATGATGAGAGAGCAAATAATCTTACCGGGAATAAATCTGCCTCCTGTGAAAAGTCCGTCGCTGACTTTGCTCAGCCTATTTACACCACTGTATTTTAGCATTGCTGATAATGGCGTTAATTTAAGAGCTCACTGTTTTCTCAGGTGACACTTGGTATAAAATGTTTGAGAACCACTGCACTTGGGGACAAGTCGCAATCTGTAGTCTCATCATTAGATGCATTCTTACACACTGGACCTTTAAGAAGCTGAAATCAGCATTCATGAGAAACCATCACACTGGGGTGTTTATTATGACACAAAACAAAAGGGACTCAAAGGAAAAGTACATGTTTCCCTGTTGGCGTCTTGTTCCAGCAGAGTCGTTACTGACAGCTTCCAAAAAGGAGCAGTAAAAGGACAGGAAAGTTGTCTGTTGCCCCTTTTAAAACGATTGTGAAAACGACGAGCCAGCAATAAAGTAGTCGATTATCAATTCTTGCATCCCTGTTGGTAAACTCTCCTCTCATCAGTACTTTGACCTGCTCAGCTCTTCCCCTCACACACATACTTCAGATTGATAATGTACTGATATTAGACGACAGGGCAGCAAAGCTCACATCGATTTCCTCCAACATAAAAATGTCTCCGTGTAGAATAATGGCGCCCCGAGAGTCTCTTCCTGCTGGAGCTGGGAGCGGTTGGCGCTCAAAATGAGGAAATTGCAAAGAACTATCACAGCAAGCCTTGCACTCTATTAGGCAACATCATCATTTGCTGGATTTATCTGCCTCCATCTTCCCTCCGCGAGTGCCGTTCTCCCCATATGAGCTTGTACCTTTGCTCAATGACTTCCTGTAGTGAGGTAATTTTTTTTTTTTAAATGGCGTCTGTGTCTGTGTGTGTGACTCATGTGAACCTTGGGTGCAGTTCCACCCCAGAAGTAAGCAACAGTTGTTTTGGCAAGTCGGGAACAATATGAGACGCAATTATTCAGCGCGCCGATACGACCGCAGAGAAAAAAAATGTGTAGGGAGGGAGAGGTAGGGTATGAACGAGGAGATGACAGGCGGCAGTGATCGATGAAGCACGGCGGAGAGGTGGAGATGGAAGGTGCAAGCGAGGAGAGGAAGAGTCGACATTTGCTGACTGACAGCAGCTGAGTAAAAGTCTCCGCTGAAGCCTGATTTAGTGTCACTAAAACAAACGCACAGTCTGTCTAATTTACAGCCGAAGGCTGATTTACAAGCTTGACTCGTTGCACATGTGGCATCTGTGGCATGTGGACGTCAGGTTGGAGTTGTCCCTATTTAAAATAATCACACATGTTTTAATGTGGACTGATCAGAAAGTTCTCTCGACCCTGTTCGTGATCATTGGTTGCTAAGACCGTCTACGTGGGTTTTCAAGATAAAGGTTTAGAACAAGCAGGAATAAAACAAGAGATTTAGCATCGAACCATCTTTCATCTCACAAACTTGATGTTCTCCACCACCTGCTTGAAAAAAAGGTGTAGCCATCTGTATGTGAGAAAGGTTTATCATTATAATTTCATTTGGACAACGTGGCATGAGTGGCTGACACATGACCAGAGGCTTTAAGACACACCAGAGAGGCACACACCAGTGAAGCCCAGACAATAACCAGAAGTTAGTGAGTTAGATAATCACACAAAAACGTTTTTGTTGTAGGGGAAAAAGCCTTGACGAGAAGGCCGTCGACAGAGGTTGGAATTGAAGGCCTAATTCACGTTAGGTCATGTTGTCATTAGCCCATTTTAGTGCACATGCTCCAAGCAGCACTTTCCAGGCCAGTTGGGTCCATGTACTCGACGGCGTTGCTCCAAACAAAGTACACAACGCAGCCGAGACGCAGTACCACCACAGGACTTTGCACTGTTGCATTGTATCACTATAAAACTAGCATATTTGTGCAAAGACATGTTTCATAAGACTGCAGACAGCTTTATGAAGGTAGTCGACTAAAAAGGCTGTAATACTTCCTGAAAACTAGAAACCGTACATCAAGAAAACTCAAGAAAAATCACGTCAGGACACATTTACTAGCTATAAGCTTTGAAATCAATGTAAGCTACACATACCCACAGGCTGTTTGGACTGAAGTTAGCATGTTAGCTTTCAAAATAAGAGACGTGGAGCTTAAATTAAATCAAGATGTTTATTGTTTATGTTTATATTGTTTTTGGCCACAGGAAACAAGCTGAGAACACAACATTCACAAGTGTGAGGTAAATATGGCGGCCATGTTAGCGAACTACTTTTAACAAGAAGGTGTTGAGGAGCTAAAATAGCATTGATCTGAAATAGCATCTTGAGGAGAACTGCTACATAGCTTATATCGTTACTATACACTATGTACAGGTGGTGTGATATAATTTACATTTTAAACCAAAGGTAAATACTTAAAAGTCATAAAAGAAGCATGTATAGTTAATTTAGATATACTTCTTGAAAGCTTTAAATATATTATTAATCACTATCATTTGGACGTGGGAGCATTGGTGTGGCCTGTGTTGTCATCAGTGTGAGATTGCTGTGCTGCATCACAAGGTGGAGCCATCGCTGCACAGCTCTGCAGACAAATATTATAATATAATATTCAAGTAAAGTAGCTTCTTTCTTTTACCAGGGGTTCATATAGATTGTAGGTGGCTTTAAAATGACACTGACAGAAGGGAGACAGGAGAGGAGGAGGAGGTAGAGGAGGTAGAGGAGAATCCCTCCATGTACTTCCTGTTTTTACATCTTTGACCTTCAGGCATTTCACTTACAGTTTGATGAGGTGTGAAGGAGCTCTCGCGCATCTCCCTGATTCCCCCCCCCCAACCTTTATCCCCCTCCCTCCTCCATCTCTTTCTGTCCCTCTCCCTGTTACAAGTGATAACTCCCTCCCTCTATCTCTTCCTTTCTGATTCTCTCAGTGTCTCCATTGCTCATCTTCTCAGCAGCTAAGTGCTCTCTCTGCTGGAGAACTGATGGAACAACATCTGTAATAGTGAGCCATCACCATCAACAGGATCCCTTGAAAATGTTAAACTGTGTAGCATTTGATATTAAAGAAATTGTGAATCTTCTTTTTGTTATTTTATCTTGTCCCCAGAGTTAATTTGTCTTTATTCTTAGGTAAGAAGAGGAAGTTACCGTTTAATCAAAATGTCACACAATCCTTTGTAAAAAAAAATAAATATTGATATTTAAACTGCTGACAGAGCAGTATCATCATTTACTTGTTCAACTCCCACTTTTAAAAAACTCCATCAGCACTTTAAAGTTGTAAAAACTTCCGGCAAACAGTTTTAATTACTTTTCTCCACAAAACAATTATCCCGTTCAAGGCTGGATTAACTAATACAAATGCTCCCTTAACCTTGTCATAGATTGTGAATTATTCCACGACACAAGCCCCTTTTCCAGAGAGAGTCATTAATGCAACAGTTTCAGGCAGAAAATCTAATTCATGAAATATACAGTCATCTCCCCACTCGTTTGAATACAGCTGAGTGATGGGTTTACAGCCGAGTAACAACTCAAACAATTACTGTTGCCGGGATAATGATTCAAACTTTGAGCAACGGCGAGGAAGAAGAAGACGGAGCAGGGAGAGCAATTAACACGCTGATATTAGCAAACATGGAGACATCAAGAGACTGGCGTGGCTCATTAGATGGCACAAATGACTGCGTATATTAAAGATTCAGAGATGTGAGAGCCAGCAGAAAACTTTGATCAACTTAAAACTGACATTCAACACCCGGAAAATTAATTTATGTGAGGAATTACGGTTTAATCTTTGGGATTTATGATGCGGCGATGCAAATTGTGTTGCATTAGGGCGGGAATCACAGTACTATAAGTGATACGGGGCCCATAATAACAACAATATCATAATACGTACAGTGATAATTCTGTGGCAAGTAATCTATTGCGAGTCAATTATATAAAGATGCATCACAATATCTGTGTAATTTAAGAATACAAAGTACCCGTAAAACTTCATAAATCATGAAGAAGTGAGTCAAACATCTGTTTAGAGTACTGTTACTTTTTTCCGTCCACATGGAGACGGCATTTTAGGGGACGTAAAATGATATTTTTTAACAGAGAATGTGCTACTTTAAGAAAACGATGACATCATATTCCCACCTCTCTTGTGACATCGGTTTATTCTGTCTCCGTTTCTGTTATTATATCTGTAATGTGTACGTCTTCTTCTGTTTTCTTGGTGTAACGTTACAGCACAACTTCCAGTCCTGGCATATGTACTACAGCGTTTTGAGTCGTTCCGTGTGGGGAACCACTCAAAACACGGGTTCCGTGTGGTCCGAGATATTTCCTGAAACAATGCTGTCTTTACGGGGAACTTTTTGAAAATGGCAAAGAAAAAAAAGATTACGTTTCGTGGCCTAAGTCCCCTTTTCTGAAGCTATACTCTGCCTAATGCCTGATTCTGAAAAATGCCAAGACGTGGACTGAGAGTGGAGTGAAATCTGACAACGAAGTGAGAGCTATGGTGTTTGTAAAAAAGGGGAGGAGTCTGGGGTCTGGGTTTGACCAAAGAGGCAGTAAAAAAACTGCAATTTTTATCACAACATGAATAATTTCAATACTTTATAAACTAAAGCAGAGGTCTCAAACGCAAATGCAGTTCTGCATCAAATATAGTATGATGGTCGTTCATCTCTGCAGCTGTTAGACTGTGCTCTCAGTAGACCACATGTAACAGGCTACTCATCCCACGTGCAATATCTATATAACATTCATACGTGCAATATACAGACACAGTATCTCATGTTCAATCCTTGTTTATACTGTAAATATCAAGTCCACACTGTATATATATTCTGAAAACTGTATATAATGTACATTCTATTTTAACTTTTTAATAGTCGTATTGTTAATATCTTTCTATATTGTACTTTCTTGGAAATGCACGTTTATTATTTATTCTTTTCCTTATTCTTTTATACGATTTAGCCTTTGCTTTGATAATGTAAAATTAAATTAAAATACAATTAAAAAACAATCAACTCAAGCATTTTTACTTTGAAATTCTGTGAAATATCACTATAGCTATACTTCAAATACACTTTGTAGTATAACATTGTTAATACATATTTTATTAAAAAGGAGATCATGTAGTAAAAGAGTTTTTGTAAGAGCAAGTAAAAACAGCCTTAATTTCTCAACACTAAAAACTCTAATTTGTACATTACTATTATTATTATTATAATTATTATTATTAATAATAATTATAATAATAATAATAATAATAATACCAATAATGTTAATACTACTACTAATACTATATTTAAACTTTGGAGAGAAATTCACTCAGGTAGATTCAAACTTTTTTGCTTATAGGGATACATATATACACACGTGTGTGTGTGTGTGTGTATATATATATATACAGACGTGTGTGTGGTTAAGGTTAGGGTTATATATATATATATATATATATATATACATACACACACACACACACACACATATACATACACACACACACAGATATGTGTGTGTGTGTGTGTTAAGACACTAACAGTAATTACTTATTTCCAGTTCCTTAATGTTGCTTTTATTTCTCTGTGGAATTATTCACTGTAATATGTTTAATTTGCTTTTATTTGTTTTGTTTATTGAACCAGCTGTTTGTAGATTATGGCACTTCATTGTTATATAAACTGTAACAAAAAAAAGAAAAAAGATTCAGCAGCTTATTAAAATGTGAAGCACCTCAGGGCCCGCTCCCAACTGCACTTCCTCAACTTGTACACATGGGGACAGTGGTGCTACAGCTGGCTACTGAGGAGATTGATACTACTGCTACTGTGTGTGTGTGTGTGTGTGTACTTCTGTCACCTTTTAAGAACATTTTCTGACATAAACACTGACTTTATCAGGACCAACAGTCTTCATGGAGACCAAACCCTGGTCCTAATGAGGCAGAATCTGATTTCTGTAGATCTGGATTTATAGAAATTGTACATGAATAAGAACAGTACATGGTGAGGTATGGTTGTGCAAACCCAGTTCTAATCCAGACCTAAACCGAATTCTACCTCCAATCCAACAAGTTCTAATATTAATCTAAACCTAATTCTACCTCACTCCTATTCTACCCTGAATTTAGTCAGTTATAAGCCAGACCTAAACATAGTTCTACCCCCAATCTAACAAACTTGAACATTACATCAAATAGAATTCTACCTCAAACCTATTCTACACTGAACCTAAAGTCAGGTCTAATCCAGACTTAAACTGAATTCTACCTCAATCCTATTTTACCCTGAACCTAAAGTCAATTCTAATCCATCCTGTACCAAAATTTCAAACCTAAACGTAGTTCTAGCCCTAACCCTAGGCACACTTCTATTCTATAGAACTAAACCCAATTCTAAAATGATAGCTATAAATGAACTATACCCAGTTCTAGTCTTAGCCTAAATCTAGATTTCATTCTAACACTAACCTAAACTTAATCTTAGCCCAAACCAAAAACCCAATTCTTCCTCTAAAACAGGTCATAACCCCCAAGTCTCAATGGAAATATTGAGTGGTGGACAAATGGTCCACATGAGTAAAATGTTTCACTTCAAACATTTCTATTAGTAGAAGTTTGTTTAAATGACTGAGTTTGGATGATTCTTTGATTAAATTCATCTTAAATATTTCACACACAGAGACAGAAACACAGAATGGACACACCTGAGAGGCTCAGAGACATCTGAGAAAGTAAAAAAAAGTGTTGTTTTCTGTTTTTCTTTTTATAAGAAGTGGAGATTCACTGCACAATCCACCGGGAATGAACTGACAAATCATGACAAAGTCCACAATCCAATATCGATTTCTTTCTTTCTTCTTCTCCTGCTGGAACCATGAAAGGAAGATGTAAAGACAGGACGAGACGGCTGAAAGGAAGAACTTTTAAACTTTAGGACAAAGACTGCGTCCCCTCCGCTCGTCTGCAGGGACTCAGATGCAGCGATAACTAAGTCTCTGCTATTGTGTCTGCGACAGCATTTTTCCTTCTAACGTCTGACATCAGTGTCTCCAGAGACACGGACACTTGTGAATGTTGCAGCTGATTTCTCTTTCAAAATGGTCTGGTTCAGAACAGGTAAATAAATATTACCAGATTAATCAATGATAAACAAATCTGTATTTGAAAACCAACCAGAAGACAGAACAACTGAAAGGATCAATACTGGGCCTCACATTAATCTCACTCCCATTTACAGTGATGTACATATCAGTCAATGACACAATTGTCTGCTCGGCTGCTTTCTCACACACACACCTACAGCGTTTGCAGCAGCAACAGGGGGTCGACGTGACATCTCACGACGAACAGTTTAAGATATAATTTGTAACATTTCTGCATTAAAATATCTTAACAAATAATTAGAATAATGTATGTATTTTTTTCACATCAGCCAAAAATGTCTCTAGCTCTCTTTTTATAGCCAAGGAAATCCATATTTCTATTGAAAGTTACAGACTTTTAAATTTTTTTTTAAGTATTGATAATGTAAACATATAAATCAAATTCTTCTGCGTGATCTTAGACCACAAAATCTGTTGGTAAACACACATTAAATATGTTGGAGGGAAGTTGTCAGTGAGTTACTGTAATTGAGTAGGTTTTTGTGTACTTAAAATTACTTAAATGTTGTAATTTTACTTTTACTTAAGTAGGTTTTTTTTGGAGGTTCTGTACTTCACTATGTTTTACATCACATCTGCTACTGAGTAAAAACAAGTTGGCCTGAATTTAAAAATAAATAAATACAATAAAAACTTTGGCAGTGAATGGTGAGGACAGGTGAATGAAATGAACGACGAGGACAGGTGAATGAAATGAACGACGAGGACAGGTGAATGAAATGAACGATGAGGACAGGTGAATGAAAGATAAGGACAGGTGAATGAATGAGGACAGGTGAATGAATGAGGACAGGTGAATGAATGAGGACAGGTGAATGAATGATGAGGACAGGTGAATTGGCCCTAAAATTAAGGTCTCTGAGTGAGAAAGTGAAAAAGTTTGTGACCTTTGACCCATTTTGACTAATACATTGTGTTTACATATTTTATTTTTCACTTTAATTTGTAAAGGTTTGCCTTTAATTAAAAACAATTAATGTGAGACAAGAACCTTGTACCCCAAGTAACTAAGTAAATGTTACTTTAACTTGTACTTAAGTCAAATGTTATCAAAATAGTGATACGTTTAATTGAGTAGAATATTTCAGTCCTCTTTCTACCTCTGGAGGTCACTAACCTTTCATTTCCAATCAGTTCATCCCTTTGTTTTTTTTACCTGATCTGTGGATGAATCATCGTTTTGTTTTTCCCTTTGATCTCAGCAGGTGTGTGATTTGATCAAATATTCCATAAGTCACTGTTAAAAAAAGCCGCTGCTGCGTTTAAGTGATGCACTGAATCAAATGCTACCCGTGGGTATATTTCCAGCCATTAGTTATTTTCAGTCACAGACAGGGAGAGCATTTTAAAAAATCCGTTTCACACTTATTCCCCTGACAATTTTCAGAAAGGTTTTCCCTGTAATTATCTGTTGCCAAATAAAAAACCTCTGGCATTTGCCTCACAGCTCTTATTACAGTTTATCCATCCTGCTCCATCTCTTCCGTCTGTCAGTCATCAGCACAACCACAATAATTAATCTCCCACTGCGATTAAGGATTTAATGCACCTAGATCTCGGTAATTTCTCAAATCAAACACGAAACTTCCATTACCTGATTCTCTTTTTTCTTTCCTGCGGTTCCCCGGAAGAATAACTGTCACCAAATTATCTGGAGTCTGTACCTGTTTGAGATGATAAGCCAAAATAAAACAGGTTTTTTTATTTTTTTTCCTCCATCACTTGTGGAGCGACGTATACTCTTATTATCTCTGGGGCCATTTTTCTCCACACGGCTCAAACATAACACGGGGCGTTTTTCCTCCGCCTCTTCCACACCATTTTTCTCTCTCATCTCATCTCTTCCACTCGCTATTGACAAGCTCATTGATTCAGCGGCCCACACTCCCTCGCTCTATCTCACTCTCTTCATCTCTGCGAGTCTACCTGCTCACACTAATCCCCCATCTAGCAATTTCTTTTTCTCTGCCTTTCTCTCATCGCTCCTCTCAATCACAGACTCCTCTCTCTCTCTCTCTTCATCATTTTAACAATCTTTCCTCTCCTCCTCCCTTTTGTAAATCTACCACTCAATCGTGCCTTTGGAAATCAGAGTCTTAAGTGGTTTCATTAGTGTGAGCAATTGCAGGCCTGATTGTTGTGGCTCGAAAAATACAGATGGTGTTTAATGCCGGTGGATGAACAAAAAGGAAACCGCGGTGAAGGTAAATGAGGGTTACGAAATGAAGGAATTGACAACACGCGGGTCAAGAAGTCAAAGTCGTGGCAAGAAAGTTTAAAACAGCCTATAAGTCCCTGGACGGATGGAGGAAACTGGACTAATGGTGGCATGAAATACTGTTCATCGCCTCTTATAGAACAAAAAACAATGAAAAGAAGCAGTAAAATGGTGAACCACAACTGGGATTATCTAACATTAAGTCAGTGCAACGTCACTCGTTTGTTTACAAACGGCCATTTTAAAGGTTTTTGCCGTTGAACAAGCAACATCGGCGGGAAGAAGGGCTTTTATGTTTGCTGCTCCCTTTGCCTGGAATGAAGTCTTGGTCTCACTGGATGTCTGTCTGTATGTTCTTGCTGATTTACGGGCTTTTTATTTACTGTGTGGGGTTTAACCCTTTAACGTCTGAACCTCAAAATATCCACCTGGATTTTTCCTCCCCACTTATTTTAACCATAAAAAGGGCCAGAAAATGTCCTGAGTTAAGGGCTTTTGCCCGTTTTTTCATAATAACTTTCTATAACTGGCAGTTATTAACAATTTACTGCATGTTCAAATAGTGTATTAACAATTTAAAATGAAGAAAAACTAAGTTTTTTATAGGAAAAAACATAATTATGTTACAGCTATTGAACATGAACACCAGATTTTGCATGTTAAATTTGAAATTTGAACAGTATTAAACATTTAAAAAAAACATTTGTTTCAGTCTCCAAAAACAGGCCAAAAAATGGAAACTATGTATTCTCTCCTGTCTGGTGACAAAGACGGGGATTGGCTTTGACGTGCATCTTCTCAGCTTTCAGAAACCGCAGGAATTTTTCGTGTGGAACGTGTCATCTGCGATACGCTCGGCATTAAAGGGTTAATGATAACGATCCTTCGTAAAATGGACGTCTGAAACTAGCGATTGATTTTAAATCAAGTTAGATGAAGACTCATTGTCACACAAACCATCCAAGACATCGCAGGTTACTACCATGTCCACGCTGTAAAAAATACCTCCCCCTTAATAACGGAACATTTATGAATCACAAACAGCTGCTGCTCATGAGCACTTTAACCCAACAAGTTCAATTTGATTTCAGATCTTCAGCGTGCAACATTAAACATGTCTCTAATTAATGAGCTAATTGACTGGATACAGAAGACTCTAATTTGGTGGTACTTTACCTCATGTGGTCCTGAAGATGTGCTCAGAGAGAGATAAGGGACGCCCCCGCTGGATATATTGGTATGTTAATGACGCAAAACATATTTTTGAAAACCACTGTTAGCACTTTTTCTTTTTGTTTTTTTATGAAAAACAGCGGCGTGCTGTGAACATGTGTTTGTTACTGACTATCATGGCGGGAGATAAGGCAGATGAGGCAATCCGAGAGCCTGTTGAGTTCAACTTTCACGTCAGTTCTGTTTAAAAAGCAGCCTCAAACTCTACATTTGTACAACTTCATTAAATGTGACAAAAAAAAAAAATCCTTTCAAACAACAATTAAAATGTAGTTGAGAGAGGCAACAGTAAACCAACAACTTCTGCATCCTGAGCTAAAATCTCACTTTTTCCTCATTGGATTCTGAGAGTTGTTTAAAAAGTGACATAAACTTTGTAAAGTCTTTTGTTTTTTTTCTTCTTTTGTACTTACTGCATTGCTGCTTCACTTCACAGTGGACACACATGGATGACTGCCATGGAAGCATGTTCCAAAATGTTTGGCAAACAGGAAGAGCTAAACAGGAAGTTACTTTTACAGAACAGGAAGTGACCTAATGGGAAGTGAAATCATCACCTGAATAGAAAAAAAACCACATTAATCCCACAAATATATATACAAGTATCATTTTTGTATATATAATGTGTATAAAAGTGGACCTAGTTTTCCGATTACAAAATAAAATCCAGTTTGAAACATCAAAATTCACAATTTGACCACAACCCATGTCAGTTTTTACAAACAAAATTCACAGACATCATCTGCAAACAGGCTGACAGCTGTCAGTCATACTGTGCTTTAAAAAATTTACTTTGTTCTTTTTTGCAACTAGTGGTAGCTAACTGGTGGCTAATTGCCTAAAGGGCACAGACTAGGATTTCAACCTCAATTTTGTCTTTCTTTTGGGTCTACCCCAAAATGAGGGGTCACCAAATTGGGGATTGGGTTGCTTATTCAACTATATCAACCTCAAAATATGGCCATCTGTCCGTCCGTTCAACGTCGACTCCTTATTCAAGTTTAAGTTGCAGGGGTAGCAGCTCTAGCAGGGGGCCCCAGATTTCCCTTTCCTTGGCCTCATCGTTTAACTCTGACTGGGAGATCCTGAGACATTCCCAGGCAAGCCATGAGATAATCTCTGCACCTGGTTCTTGGTTTGCTCCTAGGTCTCCTCCCAGGTGGATGTGCCAAGAACACCTCCCTAGGGAGGTGCCCCAGTCGCATCCTTACCAGAGCATGAGTTTGCATGTTCTCCCCATGTGTTTGGGTTTTCTCTGGGTTCTCCGTTTTCCTCCCACAGTCCAAAGACATACAGATTTGGGGATTAGGCAAATTGGACAATTGCGTGTGTGAGAGTTGGTTGTTTGTCTCTATATGTCCAGGATGTATCGGCCTGTGTCAGCTGAGATTGGCACAGCGACCCTCATGTGGAGGGTAAAGCGGGAGAAGATGGATGGATAGTATAATATATGTACCAATAAATGTTTTAAATTACATTTTTACAAATTTTAGACAGATGCCTTAAAGGCAACACATTACAGAACATCCGTTAATCCGACCTCCAACTCAGTCTGAACTTGTCTTTTTTCTGTGTCTTTGACATGTTGTGAACATTCATCATCCTTCAAAGCTTTGTCGGACTCCAACCTGAAACACCACCTGATGTCCTGGCTTTGACGGATACCTGATGTCACAGGATGTAGGCCACACCACTGTGGTAATGCGTAGCCTCTCCACAGTCGAGCCGGGTTCCCGTGGTTTCATCCTTCATGCTGCTCGGCTTTTAATATGATCGTCCATCACGTGGCCGCGTTCCCTGCCTTAATGATTTCTGCTGAAGCGCTCGTGATGCCCGACCCTCACTCACTTCCCATCTTTGTCAAAGATGTCGGAGCACAGCAGGGGCCGGGGATGAACTAAAGCACACAGTTAATTAGTCACAAAAAGTGAGCAAACGCTCGCTGACACTGAGCGTGTCTCTACTCATCTGATCTGACAGCACTCAGCCAAAGTGCAGGAGCCGAAGTTTATGCACACGATAAAATGTACACCTGCCACCACAGGACAGAAATCTTAAAAAATGAAGCGGCCACCTGCTCAAACAAGACGGATCCCTTAAAGTGTCCGCCGTCGTCGACGTTAAGTTTTACAGCATAAAGACACATCGTCACACGTCATCTTTTGTTATTTCGGGACCGGACGATGACAGTTACTCCGGTAAATCTGCACTTTACGAGTCTTTATGAGGCTCACGGTGAGAAGTGATCCATCTTCGACGACTAACTACAGCAAGAGCCCATCATTTTATCGACAGAATTCTTCTCTTTGTCAAAAGGACCCACATTTGCCGCCGCTGTGCTCAGCGGCCTAAAATGTGCTCCGACTGATTATAATTCAGAATATAAAAGGTGAAAATCATTATCCCAAACAGCAAGGCGTAACTGAGCCTCTTCACTAACTCACAGAATTAACATTGCATCTCGAGATGACGGCAGATTCTGCACTTTATTCATACTTCTGCTCGCTGGAAACACTTCAATTTGCATTTTGTGGGTAATGTGAATGTTTTGGGTCAAGATCTGTGATTTAGTGAGAAGGCGTCATTGTGGCATGTTGATAACAACGCTACACTTTACAATCACTCCTCGAGAACGGGGGCCGTTTCAAGAGACCCCGGACTAAAAGGACCTTGGGGATTTTTGTTTGTGTATTGAGATTTTGATGTAACCCTTGAACACCCACGCCTCACAATGTCCACCTGGACTTTTTTGGGCCAGAAAATGATCCTGTAATTTTTTTCTAAAATTACTTTCAATATGTGGCAGCTATTTACAGTTTACTGCATGTTAAAATAGTGTTAATGACAATAAAGTGAAGAAAAACTAAAGGTTTTATTCGGAAAAAAACATTGTAGTTGTACATGAACACCAGATTTTGCGCATTTACCGTAATAACCACAAACCGTCGCGTAACTACAGCAACGCAAAGTGCGCTTGCACAAACGTTTCGTATTCTATATGCTTGCGGTTTAAATGCAAGTAGCATTTTTAAATGAGAGTTGAGTGACACTCGTGTTGCAGTAATGTTGTCAAACTATTATTATAATTTGGCACATGTTTGGAGCGAGTGAACTCTGTGACATGAAAGCTATTGAACCCCTTTTTGATATTTTTGAATATGAATATTTTGAGTTAAACCAACAAAACGCTGCTCTGTTGTTTCTTCCGCCTGCGTCTCGCTCTGGAGAAGCTGACAGAGTTAATAACCAACAACACCCGGGCTGTCCTTTTTGGTTTACATTTTATTTTGACAAGACAATGATCTGTAAAACATGTACAATAAGTTTCCCAAAAAGCATACCAAATGACAACCGATCAGTGACAAACAACAGAAAAATGAAAGGAAATCGTTAAAAACACTAAAATATGATTACATCTTGTGTGTGTGTGTGTGTTTGTTTGTTTGTTTGTTTTAAGCATTGCCATCATCAATGTCACAGCCGTCCTGCATTTGTGTTTCCCCCCTTTCATCACCCTCCGCTCTACTGTCAGACAAGAGAAGTGAGAATCGCTAAAAATAACATAAAAAGAAGGCACGTCTGGCTCTGTGATGAAAAGCTGTGATGCCAATAAAGTGAATATGGAGAGAGAGAAGGGGGGGGGGGGGGGAGAGAAATACTGGAAAAGGAAGAGGGGGGGGGGGGGGGGGAAACAGACTCAACAGTGTCATCACTGACATTCACAGCTTGTGTTTTTGGGCTTTGAACCTGTAACTGGGAGACGGAGGAAAGGACTGTGACTGAAACGCAATACTGCGAAACACACATAGAACAGACTGGGAGCTTTGATTCGGTTAATCCACGTAAAGTCACATCGACAACAGCGTCTTAAAGTAGGTGACACGGCCTGTTTCACCACTTTTTTGGCTGCGCCTTTGAAATCTCTGTCAGAACTCTGTGTCAAAATACGCGATATGGACAAAAGTATTGAATTCAGGTGTTTCACAATCATACTTTGGGCTCTTGGGCCCTTATCGCCAGTGAAGGACAATCTTAACGCTTAACACATCATTACAATTCCTGTTGGTGTAAAAGTCAGGTGTCCCAAT
The DNA here is from genome assembly GCF_958295425.1 of Solea solea. NCBI lineage: Eukaryota > Metazoa > Chordata > Actinopteri > Pleuronectiformes > Soleidae > Solea > Solea solea. The sequence continues at coordinate 6,721,970 of NC_081153.1, read as the reverse complement.
ACTTTTGTCCATATAGTGTATCTCAGGATTATTAAGGAACGCCATTAAAGCTTCCTTTAATGTTTGTATTTGTTTCCCGGTACTGTAGCCCTCAATACATCAAAATAAAAAAGTGGTGTCTGCAAACCTCAAAATACTTTACATAAGTAGGACGAATAATTTCACTCAGATTACGCGGAATGATTCCTGCCATGCAGCACGAGGTCACAAACTCTTCACGACAAGCCACAGAGTCAAACACTGCTGAAGAGAAGACAGTAGCCACTGTATGAAGTTCAGTAGTTAGCCAGTCGTGGCAGAGAAACGGTCAACATTTAAACTACAAATATTGGTGTTTTCGTTGTAGTCTGTTAAGCTTCCATTAGCTTTCCCATCACGTACAGACCCAAGTGTTGCTGAACGTCTGTGTCAAGTCCTACTTTGTAGCAAGAGTCGAAAACCTGCTACCGTTAGCTTTTATTCACAGTTACAGACCCAAACTTTAAAAGTAAACACATAGAATTCATTGTAAATTCTTGATGTTTGGTGCTGTTGGTGGCTTTCTAACGTTAGTGGAGCAGTTGCCGTCATGGCAGACTTCAGTAAAAGTTAGCTAGCTTTTCTACAGTCTGGGTGGTACGGTGGCTTAGTGGTTAGCACTGTTGCTGCACCTGAACGACAGTCGATCTGACAGAGGTGCTAATGTTGCTAAAATGCTGCCTGATTGGCTCACGCTCGCTTGGAAAGTGGACCAGTTTTCAACCTCTGCACACGACACGCGAGCAAAGCATAAACAAACTATCTGCAGTGCAGTTTCTGTCGAGTACATCACAGACTCGGGATGAAGCTGAGCGATGAGACGACAGAGCCGAGCCTCATAACTGAAAGCTCGCTGAGTCACTCTCCGATATAATGGATCCCAAATGATTGTCTTGTTCCCTTTCTGTCCATCTATCAACAGCAGCCTGCTGGCAAACACGGCGAACACATTACTCCACAGGAAACTAAATATTAATTCACTTTGGAAAATTAATTTACAGACAAAAGAGCAAAGCCATCACAGTTAATTTCCCTTTCATGATAATTTTTTTGTTTGTTGGCGGGGCCATAAAACACGACTGTCTGACATTGCACTATGTAAGCGGGTCAAAAAGCCAAATACTCTTGATGGTGGCACGACTCTTCTTGCAAAACAAGAAAAGAGCATTTGTTTTTCCCCCTGTAGGTCCATGCAGCATGCAGATGTTGTTCCCTTTGATCAAAAATAGACATGAAAAAGCAGACGTACAAAGAAAACTTTGATACTGGAGACACTGTTGCTGTCCCTGTACAGTCATGGATCCAAGAGGAAATCAGCAAATAAAAAAACAAAAAACAACGGGGTAAAAAAAAAAATGCAACAGTGTGAACAATAATAATAATATAAGAATATGAAAAAAAAACAGCCCCTTCACCAGAGCCAGTTATGATTAAATATAAACACATGATTGTCATACATACAAAAAACAGAACATTTTGTAACTACAATCGAAGAGTGAAACATTTCGAGGGATGGACCCACATATTTTGACTCTTTTACAATGAATTTTGTAATTTGGGATATTATAGGGGACAAACACATCTCAGCTGTGAGTTTAAATGAAAGCAGCTGTAATTCAGTGTGTTTACATACATGTAAGAAGTCTGATTTTAGTCGGACTAAGACAGTCATTTTGGTTTTCTTAATGTCATATAAACACATTAGTCCGGCTAAAACCGAGCCAGTCTTAGTCGGACTAACATACCTGGATAGTGTGATTCATAGTCTGATTACTCCTGTACGTATGGGCTTAGTCAGGCTGAAGTGAGACTTTGGCGTTCAGCACCAAACTTTCCTCTATGGTTTTACGTAGAAGGAGACGACGTATAAACTCCAGTACTGCTGCCGTAAAAAGAACAAACAACGCGACGTTATTGGTGAGAGCGAAAAATACGGAGAAGACACTTTTGGACCGATTGAGAGACGAGATTTATCGTTTAGAACCACAGCACGATGGCATCGCACAGTTTTTCTGTGACGTAAAGCTCAACGGGAAACTGATTCAATACGCAGTAGCTTATAGAGAGATACAGCGCCACCTACAGAGGGGAGTCAGGCGTACACGGTCAATAGTCCGATTGGCTGTCTTAGTCAGACTAAGGCCTTAGCTCGATTAAACTGTGCATGTACTGAGTGGAATCCTGAAGATAAACTCTTTAGGGTCTTAAATTTTGAGTTTGTAATTTCCTAATTATGATAAGAAGTATTTATTGTTTTAAACCATACTATGGAGCAAATTTAGCTTAGATAATGTCTGCTGTCCAGTTGCCGAGCTGTGGATTTCTACTGTATATGCATTTTTGGAAGCTGTTTCACCCTCCCTGCATTGTTAAACATTCAGATATTCATCATTACTCATTATGTTGGAGCTTTGGAGACTGAAAAAACCACAATCAAAAAAATAAATAAAATCTTGCTTCATCCACACCTGCATCTGCACTTTTATGGGTTATTTTACCAGGTCGGATCAACTCCAGCCGGTAATTTAACCATCAACATGAAAAAAACAGGCCTGTCAAAAACCCGCACCTCCACTCTCTCAACTAAAATTGAACTCATGTTGTGCGCGACTGTGACAGATGCATTGAAATGGGAGATGAAGCAAAAAAAAAAAAAAACCTCAACTGTCTTTTTGACATTCAAGAATGCTTTTACAAATGAGAGAGAGAGATTATTCCGCACACACAGCCTTGGGAAAAGTGTTTCAACAAGCCACCGATCATGCCATGCAGAGTAATATGAACAAGGAGCAAAAAGCCCACACCATTTCATATGTTGTTTTCTTTTTTTCATATACTGTATATACTCAAATAAAATATATTAGTATGAAGTGACGACCGCTGTGCACCAGTGAAAAGTAAAATAGTCATATACACGTCATTTTAAGTCGCTCAATTTGACACTTAACACACTTCCATCCCCTGTACAGAGGCACTGATAACACACCGACACTTTGCTTGTTTTTTTTGTTTTTTTTATGTGTACACATGTCACTAACAATATATTATTAATCAATATTATCAATACTATTTACATTGTTCACCATTTGGTACCATCTGACATCGATAAAGACCACTTTTTGATTCCGTCAGGCATTGGTTGTTTTCTTTTTGTTGTTTTTTGGCTAAAATACAAAATGGGTGAAATGTCCCGCATATATCAGAGCGTTCGACCACTCCTATCTGTTAAAATGGCCGTAATGGCAGTATTTTTCTGATATGTGCTGGACATTTTTTTAACAAACAAACACTTCTTATGATGCTTTTTCTTCCTCAGTGTGGTGTGGTTTGTTACCGGAGAGCTGAATGTGTGTGTGTGTGTGTGTGTGTGTGCTTTGTAGGGAACTGACCTCCACCTGCACGACACGCAATTAACAACCGCAAACACGAATCGTGGAATCTTAATCACGCCACGTTGCCAGGTTACGGCAGAGTCGGAGCGATGTCACTTCCCCTTCGTTAACGCTAACGAGCGGCCGCAAACATGCCGGCGGTCGCTGGAGAAGATGAGGCTTTTAATAAAGTGGAATGTTGGATTATTGGATGGTAGCCTTGTCAAAAAGTGGGGGGGAGGGTTGTTTTTAATGATTATTCAAAGGAGTTAAGGGATTATTTGAAGCTGCCTGCAGAGCCAGATGATTGGGGTTCAGACTTCAAACTTTCTCATGTTTCGTTCCTTTTATCCAAATTTAAAGTTCAAATCACTTTTCAAACCCTGGACCTGCAGCTTCAGATAATAATAATAAAAACAATTGCTGATGTGTGTTTTTAATGGCACAAAATGTTGCATGTCATATTTCAAATTGAACTCACAGGGGGAGGAAAAAAAACAAGAAAAGAAAAAGCTGCTGTTGTGCTGATTCTTTTTTTTTGGTGGAAATTGATTCAAAACGCGTCACACAGACTAAATCGTGTGTGTGAAGTAGCTGCGGGGAGCGTTCCAGTTCACCTACAATACCAAAACACCTTTCACCCTCATGTGAAAGTGTGTAAAAGCCCCCGCCTCATCATATGTAACGCACGTATGATTTCAATGGCTGTGCGGCTCATTAGAAACCATCCACTTCTGCGTGTGTGTGTGTGTGTGTGCGCGCGCACCACGAAAATTACACTTAATTTCACTGATTTCTTCGCAAATGTAATACTTTGCGTGACCCATCGGTTTGCAGAAATAAAAAAAAACCAAATCAGAAACTACCATTAGTGAACACCCATTCCTCTATAGACCCCAGAATTATTTTTTTAAACATTTCACGCCATAATTCCCCATAAATGAGTCTCATAAGTAAAAAATAAACCCCTGATGCTAAAGCGTCATAATGTGAAAGTTAAGAAATTTAAAATAGTCAGAATTTATAATACAATTTATAATTTTTAACGTGTGCTCGGCTTTTTTTTTAGTTTTTTTGCTTTTCATGCAGATTTAGGTGACCTGGAGACTCATGCCCATGTGCCCGTGACGTGTTGCCGTGGTCGCCCACGGCTACACATACATGGCGGGAGAGACGAAGCTCTCGCCGCGGGAGATGTTGGCGGCCGGCGGCAGCTCGTGGTTGGACGGGTCAAACTCGTCTTTGAACTCGTCGTCGTCGTCGTATCTGACCATGTCGTCCAGGACCGGGGGGGCGCCGCCGTTCAGGGCACCGCTGATGTCGTCGTCCAGGTTCTGCAGGTTTAAACAGAGCGAAAGAGACACATAATTGTGATTAGAAACGTGAGAATCCTGTTTTTAAAAGGTTCAAAACTCGCCAGCAAAGTGTAAACTTGGTTTAAGTCTTTTGAACTGACCTTACTTCTTATTACCTTATTACTTTTAAACTCCATGATTCTTCTTCATGGCAGTTTGAGTCTCTCTCTGTCTGTAAATCTGTCTCACCATATTTTGAAAATCCTGACACTCCCTCAGAATTCAACTTAAATTTTTCATTTTTTTAACTGCATTTTATTCTGTCTGAAGTCAAATGAGACCATGAAAGAAAAAAAGGAAAAAGTTTCTGTTTGAAAATATAAAGTCAGTGCCAGAAATTCAAGGTTTTTTTTTTTAAACTCTGGGAGAGACAGATTCACCGCCATACATTCACCCACTCACGCGCCTCACATACAGAGCAGGGACAGCAGGTTCAGGTGCCGCGAGTGGAAGAATGAAGAAGAAGAAAAAAAAAAGGCTTCACTCTCACTATTACAAGTCAGTGACCTGTCAAAAGAACTGTCAAGCTTTTTTATTTTAAGGTAACACTGTGCACGGTGATGCCTTCATGTTTGAACGTCTCACTCTGTTCTTTGTCCACAGGTCGCGTCACACGGACGACAGCCAGAATAAAGAGCCTCTGTCAAATTAAAGGACTTTTTCTAAAGGCTCATTTACATTTTAATTGACACACGTCCATGTAGTTGTTTTAAAGTATGTTAATTCAAAGTGTTTGATCGACTGGTAACAAAAAAAACAAGTTTTTGAAGCACATTTGTTGAAAATGAGACGGAGGCAGTGATACGTTTGGAAAAAATGAAATTATTGTCCTAATGAGACAGAACCTCATTTTCCAGGTTTAAGGTTACGGTTAAGGTTAGGCATTAACTGGGTATAGTTAAGGTTAGGGATAATGCTTTGTTTAGGGCCACCTGGAACCTGTGGACACCTCTTACACAGAGACAAAGACGAGAAATAAAAGTGTTTTAATATTAGGGCAATATTTTTCATGTCAAATATGACATTTAAAAAAAAAATAAAAAATGGACAAGCTTGTGTTAGTTCTGTGTAAGCTAGTTCTGTGGTTGACACATGTCGGTGCTTTTTCTCCCCTTTGTTTACAGGTAAAAACAGCAGGTTTTTTTCTCGTTCTTAAATTTCATAAATGCAACAAACTAAAGTTCTTTTATCTATCTATCTATCAGTGGTGGTTGCTGATCTTTCAAACAGGTGCATGAAAAGAGTCCATATCGTCGAGCAAATACCACACAACGAAGTTTTTGTATGTGGCAGCATACAAAAACGTCACTTCCAAGGAAGCTCAGCTTCTCTGGGAGTCAATGGAGCAGAGGGTGGGGCACGGACGCTGGGCTTCCGTGTGTATTGGAGGAACTGTCTGAAAGGCGGAGCCAGTTTTTTGATTGACAGTGTTGCAGAAACACATGCGACAGCAGACCCTTTTTCTGCCTCAGTCCTGTGTGGATGTTGTGAGAGAAGTCTGTAGACCGACAGCTGCTGTGTGTGTCATTTGCTCGGCGATATAGACCATCTTTGTTTGTACATATACACTGTGAATAAAAACACTACTATAGAATTTCAGTTTTACACAATTATCACGTTTACTTGTTCTAGATGGTAGATTTATGTCAGAATTTATATACATATATATCTATATTTTTATATATAGATATACATATATATATCTATATATATATATATATGTATATGTATAGAGAGAGAGATAAAACTTATCACATGATGTCATCTTCGCTTCATGGGTCAAATAGGTGTTGTGTGGCTCCAGATTAATTAGATTAGGGTGGACAGGGGTCAAAAATGGCTCTAATGAATGGAAGTCAATGCAGTGTCCTAACGAGAATAGCTTGCGTGTGTGTGTGTGGGTGGGTGTGTGTGTGTGTGTGTGTGTGTGTGTGTGTTAGTCACCGTGACAGGCCCTGTGGTCTCGTAGTAAACTTCCCTCGAGCTAAGCGGAACGTTCTCTGTGGCAGGAGCTGACGGTTTGTTCAGCTGCAACACAGAAGAGGACAAGCTTCAGCATTACTTTAAGGTTAACGTGGATAACAAAGTGAAAGCGATGCATTTGTGTTTGCTTATTTATCAGCTGTTTGTCATGATTTATTCAGCTCTTTTGTAATTACTCGTCTCGCTTTGACAGGAACACTGCAAGGACACTATTCACTCTACGAACGTTGCTGTGTATGAAAGATGAAGCTGGATTTAGTGTAAATGTATTCAAATGTTAATCATTCCGCAGTCAGACACTTGAACATGGCTTGATAAGATTTGAACTCGGGCCTCATCGACAACAAAACCATGAGATTTTTAAAGTCGACGTCGCGTTTTAATGCACGACAAATATTCACCTGTGAACTCTGTCAACTCCAGCATTTACTGCCGCTTTATACAAACATTAAAAAACGGCATAGATTCAGTTCAAGAGAGTGAAAATGTGAGAGGAGGAGGAGGAGGAGGAGGCAGATGAGAGGAGCGCTCGAATGGAGCTTTTCACAAACCAAGCTAATTATTTTGACACACAAGCCAACTCAGATCGCCAATCAATAGCCATTAGCCCCATTATGACTGTCCAAATGGACTGTGCGTTTCTCTGCGTGTACAATGCAATCACAGGGGACAATAAAGACAGATCTGGACACTTGGACACACTCACCATCTCTGTGGAGCTGCCCGCCTTCACAGGTGGAGGAGGCCTGTGCTTGGGTGGACCTCTGATTGGGGGAAGGAAGAAGAAGAAAAGACATAGTTAATGTGATATTGATCGCCGCTTCGTTAAGACATGAGATTTCTTTGTGTTCAGCTGAAAAACAAGCGGGACTGCGCACACGCACACACACACGCACACACACACACACGGAGGCTTGTACTTTTAAATGAGATTGAATTCGTTCGGTCTTTTAATTTGGAAAATTCAGCGATAACTCTCAAAGTAGATGTATTTTTAATTAAAGTGCCAAATTTAGGTTTAATGATTTTTTACGACGCCGTTGCTGCTGCTGCTGCTGCTGCTGCTGCGGGAGGAATTATTTTCTAGGACAAAAGAATGAACGTGTGTCTCCTCGACGCGCAGCCACACAGATGACAATAATGTGAAATACAAGCCGTTTTTTTTCTTTTCTGTTTTTAGTTAGGTTTGTGTGAAAACACACCTTTTTACACACCTGTAGTTGGCAACACTTTGGGATTTGAGCTGAAAACCCTCCAATTACTTCCGCCTTTCCTCTTAGCCACGGGGCTTTCAAATTTTATTTTGTCAAGAGGAGAGAATCACAGTTTTAATTGGCTTATTGTTTATTTTTGAGTGTCTTTCTGATCCATGGACTGTATTTAGAAGTTTGGTTTGAAATGTTTTATTTTTGAGGTTTTGCAACTGGAACTTTACATGTTCTCCTGAATAAGAGTATAATAATAACTCCTCAGGAAAATGTTTATTAATGTTAGAAATCAAGTGTGAAGTAGACGCTAAGTTTTACTCCCATTCAAACTGTTCTTTTTGCAAACCAGTAAATTCGCGCCCTGGTGGCTAAATGCCACTTCCGACGCTTCACTTTTTAAACCTGAAAGCTTTACGGTACATAGTGTGCCCCTGGTGGGCTGAGACAGTATTGCAGGTTCATAAAAATATAAAGGTTTTCACGAGCTGCAAATACAAAACGATGCAAAAACCGAAAACAACTGCAGGAGAGAAAACACCTGCATATTCAATAATGGAAGTGCTCCGTGCCTGTGGGGGGCGCTGTCGTGTGGCTCTGTGATAAACCGCTACACCCCCCGCAGTTTTTTGTATTTCAGCAGTAGTTCGCTCTGTGGCCGTCTTTTTGTAAACACAATCCTATCTCTGGAAGAAGTAGCGAAGAGGAGGAACGTTGGCCACCGTACAATCACCTGAACATATGAACTTTTTTTATTATATATGAGGAGCTGGCTCAGCTCCGTGGAGACCACTTTTCACATTTCAGACCACCGTGTTTTTACAGGAGCCCAGAAGGGACAGAACAAAGCATCGTTCCCAGTTTCGATGTTGTAACTGAAGGAGAAGCTGGAACGACTTCACCCATAAATGTTTTGACAGGTTTCTCCTCTCGTCATCTCTCACGTTTGAGCTCCTTATTGAAACAACACTCCTCTGACTGCCGTCAAAACAAAGAAACTGAGCCAACACGGGAGACTAATAAGTGAGCAGTGCTGTAAATACCACCCTGAACTTTGCATGTAATTAGTTAATATTGTGTTATTAACAACTCCAGTGTAATAATAAAAGCATCCAGGACATGAATATAAATCAGATGAACCTGTGAATATTAAGTTCACGTGTGTGTTGATGTCGTGAACGCCACGCTGGAAAATCACCTCTTTAAACTTGGACTATGGAAAGCAAGGAAGGACGTTTACAGCGACAGCGTGGAGGGAACGATGAGGAGGAGAGGACGAGATATTTGGGGAGTAAAAATCTCCGGGCGGTCTCGCTCTATAAACTCCGGGTCAGGTTCTGCCGCCGAGGTCCCTCTGCTCTCCGAGCAGCTTTTAATGAGCCTCACTCCCACAGAGACGGAGGTGTTTTAACTAAAGCGTGAAATCAGCGCGGGGATCACTAATGAATGACTTACTCGTCGTCCTCCAGCCGCTTGCGGACGTAGAAGATGACGCCGATGATGATGCCGATGAAGGCGAGGGCGCCCAGGATGCCACCGATGACCGCGCCCGTGGACGGGCCCGGAGTGACCGGCCGCCGCTCTTCTGCAGTGGACGAGAAAGAGAGACAAAGACAGAGGACATTTGAGTGGCAGTTCATTACATGCGTGTTTCCAGGTAACAAATACACAGCTGATTACACCATCGGAGGCAGAAAGTGAATATTATACCTGTGAGTATGTTTGTATGAGGGTATAATCTCTTCAAAATAAAGGTGGTTTAGACTTTGTAGCCTAAAGTGCTGAATGCAAGGGCCTTGCTTTACAGGGGAAAGAGAGTTGACATCATTCCTGGATGTAATCTCTGACTATCAGAACTTTAGGGTGCATCTCTAGTTGAGATATCTGACAACGTCAAAAGTCTGACTTCCAACTACAACCGGAACACGTCGTCATGAGTGTCTGTGACCACAGTGACGTCTCTGCTCATGCGGAAACTCATTTATAAAGGAGGTTACGTTGCATGTGTTAAATAAAACAGATAAACATACACACAGTTGTTTGTTGTTGTTTCAATGAGACGTGAGTAAAAACGAGCCGTCGAGAGGAAAAATCCCCGAGAATATAATCTATGCAGGTGATTAAGAGTCAAGTCTCCATTCAGTGTCAGTGCAGGGTGTCTTATTATGACGTGACATTGAAGCAAAGAACTCGATGAAAGCAGCTCTCTCTGTGTCGTACACACACACACACACACACACACACACTTGAATGCCATAAATCTTCAGCGCAGAGTCTCACACTGACCTCGACGTTCAATTAAGAGCCTGTTTATGATCAGTGGACGGTGGCGAAGCATCTAAACTGACTGTAAAAGCCTCTCGCTGCAGCCTTGTTTTCATTTGAAGGAGGGAAAAAAAAAAGACGGCAGCTGCTCACGACGTCCACAGAGGACAATTCTGTTCAGTCACAGCGACGACAACGACAGAGGTGTGTTTGTTTGGCTCCAGATGAAGGCAAACACGCTGGCTTTAATGCAGAGATAATGAAGAGATGTTCAGTTCTGTGATTAGGTGATAGTTGTGGCCTCATGATGGAGCTCAGTACGTCCTCTGATAACTTTATTGACTTTATTCCAGTCTATGATGATTGTTTGATTTGGAGTGTCTCTGTTTTGATCTCGTGAAGCCAGAGTGACAGTCCTCTGTGTGAAACGTGCCACATGCAGTAAAGATTTGATTCCTCATTGATTGAATAATAAAAAATAAATAAAAATATGACAGTGTTTGTGTCACCAATAATCTAAACTAAACTTTTACAAATACACAACACATAGAGGGCTTTTATATGTAATAATAATAATATAATTTGGCTCAATGACCGTGGGATTGTGTCTGGCTGCATTTCCCCCTCCCTGCCAGCAGGTGGTGTGGTGTGCCATGCTTGTTGAGTCCTCAGTAGGAGACAGACAGACAGATAGGTAGACAGATAGACAGACAGACAGACAGATAGATAGATAGATAGGTAAACAGATTCTTATCTATCTATTCTTAGAGCCATATAAATCTTTAGAGAGTTTGAGGAACAGGACATTGTGGTTTCCCTGGTTACACATGCAGTAAATAATGAAAAATAATAAAAAAATAAAAAAAAGTGTAATACTCGAACTTAACTTTACTCACCACACTAATATAATATCACTCCATTTAATCAGTTACAGCAGAGGCGAGGCTAAGGGTTGAATCCAAACCAACCAAAGGTTTTTTTTCATCTGTGTTTTTAAAGATGATTTAATGGTGCTGCATTTATTCGCCTTCCAACTTGTCAAAGCAATTATGCACCTGAGTAGATCCAGTGTGTGTCTTAGGCAGGAAGTGTTGTCACGTTGCTTCTGTGTGTGTGTGTGTGTGTGTGTGTGTTCTTTAAATACCAGAGTTGTAACTGCTGGACGAGGCACAGTATATAAATATCCTGCAAGTTTACCACTCAAGGTTTAATGAAAATAAATCTCACAGAGGGTCAACACACGGCTAATGCGACGACAGTATGTCACACAGGAAATGCATATGTACCAAATACTGTATGCATTTGTGTCAGAGGTCAGAGGTCACGTTCAGCAAGGATTCTGCAGAAACTTGTTTTTCGTAACCTGGGGCCAGCATCTCGCGTTTTTACAGTAGCCCAAATCGATGAAGAAGAATGAGATGTGAGCTTCTGGCGATGTATACATGGACGTGGATGTTCCCTTAAACACTGGTATGACACGGTTAGAAATCCCCACACACACACAAAGCACGGGGAATGAAGTCGTCCGTGTGTAGAGAGACAGATTCCTGGGACAAATCTGATTGGTTTAATATCAGGCATAAATAATAAAAAAAAAAGGCAGGTCACAGCTGGAAGATGGCAAATAAAAGAGGGTTTTTCTCTGAGGGCGAGAAGCAAAGCTGGTGTTAATAATCCCACGGAGAACACACTCACACCTTTTCCTACTCGTTACATCCCTGAATAGACAGAAATCATCAGACATTATCCCCATAAAACACACCTGCTCTTGTAATTGCAGGTGAACCGGAGGTGTTAAAACAGAGTGCAATGCAGACTGTGCTCCTTTTTTTTCCACGAGGAGGTGGAAGACGAGGCTCTTTTTCAGCCGCCTCCGAGTGTGCATTTCAGAAGTTGAGAAAGTAGAAAATGTGGACATTTGGGGTAATTACCAAAACACTGCCAGCGCCTTAAGCTGCCTGTTCGGTTCGGTACATATTCTTTTGTGTTTCCATTAGGAACTGCATCAAAATAACGGCCCCAATCGTGCCATTTTTCCATTACCCTTTCCTTCGGGGACCAGAGGACTGGTATGGTACGGTATGGGTGGAGCTAGACCCACGACGCGGCCAGCCCAACTTAGTGTTCCTGCACCACCACCGCCACCTCTCTGCAATTAGCATTCATCCCATTAAACTGCAGAATATTCACTTCTGAAGCTCTTTCGTGGGAACTTTCTTGACATTTTCAGACAAGCCGTTTCACTTTACCTAGCGCGATGATGTAGCTTTCATGTTTCATAACACCTGCCCTCCAGAGGAACACGCGCAGAGTCATGTGGAGCTGACAGACGTCGCGTGAACTCCTTGTGGCGACGGCTTTAAATGTCACAGGCGGCGGAAAACTCCCATGAAATCAGGATCTCATTCTTCATTCTCCTCAAAGGTTCTGACGACGGTGAAAAAGGTGTTGGATTCTTCCATTGCATTACATGACCATCGGTAGTCCACTGAGTGATTCTCCGTAGCTTAATTTTATTCAATTTACTTCAAGTTCTTGATATGAAGCTGCTCATACTAAGAGGTTTGAGATAAGAAGACTCAGCTCTGTTTGTTTGTCCCACTGCAACACAATGGAAGCACTTAACGCGATGTCGCTTCACTTCCAAGTCAAACCCGACCGTGTTTACAGTTGGATTTCGCCTGTGAGTCTGTCTCAATGTGGGAGGAATTTGTCGTCGTGTGTGTTTATTTATTGTGGCCATGGTCCTGTCTGCTAAATGTTTGCCAGGCTTTGGTTTAAACAGTAGCAAGTAAGTGTATTCAGGGAATTCTTTACAAGACAAACAGCAGTTACACCGCACAAATATACTGTAGGGTTCTTAGTGTAAGAGGCAAGAAATACAATCAATGGAGAACCATCTCCATTGTCTTTGAAAGTCAGGTGCACTTGTATGGAATTAAGATTTGTGTCAATGTTTTGCACAAATTGCAAATAAAATATCGATTTAAAAATATTGTATTTTATTCATTTTAATAAAGCAACGGAGCAAATTCTATTTGCAAGTAAATAAAACGCAGGTGTTGTTTGGAAATATTGACACAAATCTTAATTCCATACACTTGAAGAAGAACAACAACGTGACAAATTTGCCATAAAGCAACTTTTTTAACTCCTGTTGTCCACTTCCCATTCGTCAACACACCCACCTCCACTTCCTGTTGGTCTCGGGCTCAACGAAACCCTAATTTTCCTTTTTTGCTATACCAACACAACAACAAACAAAACGTCGAGAGAAAAACTGCAACGCTCATGTTCATTTACCTTCATCCGGCCGTTCCATCTTTATCTAACAAGCCGCTCGATTTCCCCCGTCAGTGAGTTAGCGCCTTAGTTCCTGCTGGAGTTGTGGAATATTTATGAATGATCAAACATTTATACTGTTAAATCAATAGCCGGGGCCTCTTGCTGAAGCACTGCTTTTTCAGATTTAAGTGGGAATTCGCCGGCGTATACAACAACAACGGGACCTTCGCTCCCGCTTTAGCTCTCTCGTTCCACGTCGGCTGCTTTGCAAAACTCACCGAATCTGCAGCAACAAACGCTTTTATCTAAGTGATGCTCGAGTGCTGAGAAATTGCTGCCATATCACGAGCAATTTGAATGAAATTGAAACACCAATCCGCCGCTCTCTCTCTCTCTCTTATCAAATGTTAGTGTGCGTGGGCTGTATTCGCCTTCAGAGAAACACTCTGTGCCCAAGGCCCGTACTTAACTATGTTCTCCTCATGCACCACATGTAGAAACACTTATACACACATATATATATGTGCTTTAATAGAGTAAAGCTACACACACAAATCAAGTAATTACACGGACATTAATGCACAAAAGGGAAGCAAACACTTGACTAAAAGGCTGCTGCAGGAATTTAAAGTCGTCGTCGTGGCTGCTGTTGTTTTTATTCCCCCGACCGTTTCTGTTATTTTACATCACGTCACAGGACGGGAAAAACAAAAAGCCCCGAAGACACGCGAGAAGAAGCGATGGGGGGAAAAAAAAAACAACAAGACGAGGAGAAGTGACCTGAATTTTCTCTTTTCCTGTGTCATAGTGTTTCTGTTTGTTGTTTTTAAAGAACTTGTTTGAGGGAATTAAAACAAATCGGTGTGTAGAAGTAGGTATTCATGATTATTATTATAATTGTTATGTATATTTTGTATGTATATAATCTTTATTATTTTATGTAACACCCATGATGATTATTATGGTTATTATTATTATTATCATCATCATCATCGTCATTATTATCATTGTATTACTCTTCTGTTGTCATTGTTGCTAGTTATTAGCTAACACTTGTGTCTCTTAATGTGTGTATGTGCAGCATGTAACCTTCTTTGAAGAAGAAGAAGAAGATACAAATACATACTTTTTCATTTGTGCGAGTGACGTCACTTCCTGTATTTGGAGGATGTGTATTATTTTGTATTAATAAAAAGCCAGTTAATGACACATTTGATGAAAATTAATTAATTAATGTAATTTGGCACAATTTGCCACGAAGATTAAATCATTTTAATTATATTTACAGCTCTATGGTCAGGCGGCCATTTTGGAACCATCATGACTTTACAGTAGCCCACAACGGACAAACTTCACATGATTTGAGTTCTGACTTCTTTGGAAGAGAACAGTGAGGTGACGGACGTTGCACCTTTAATGTGGAAAAGTGTGCGTTTACATTTCTCTTTGTAAATGTGTGGTTTTCATATAAAAACGTACTGACTCCGTACACGGAGAGAATTAAGTCACATTCACCGTCGCTCTGTGTCTGGTGGTGGCGATGGAGGAGCAGACAGATGCTGCAGATTTGGGCTTCCTGTCGTGGCAGTCCTTCATTAGTACATCTAATGTTTATTTATTTATTATTATTATTATTATTATTATTGTTATTGTGTGTGTGTGTCCTGTGCTGGATTCCATTGTGTTGAATAATGAAAATAAAGTCTTTCTCACTCTATTCCATTGATTTCTGAAAGCCTGCTCGTGAACGACATCACCTCTGTGAGTGAAAGTCAGAGCTGGAATGATTTGTTGATGACTGAAAAAAACAACAACAACAACAAACAAAACAGAGCAATCTTAAAATGTCAATAATTCTAAATGGAGTTTGTTTGTGTTTGCGAGTGACGCAGCATTTCCTCAGGTCCTGAAGCCAAGGCTCATGAAGAATAAACTCTCATTTGGCCGAAGGACAACACGCTCTGTATTTAAATAAAAACCTTTGCACAACCTTTGTTGAATATTTTTGCAGATGATGTGGAGAGGTGCTGTCAGAGGCTCCCGTGACCCGCAGGCCGGAAGTGTTGCAGAGACATGACTGTACCGCCTCGCGTCTCCTCTCTCTGAGGCAGCCTCACTCACTTAACAGTCAGGCCAAACATCGAGCCGAGAGCTCGCAGCTGTCAGCCGCTACCAGATCTCACTTCTGGCCGACTATTCCCTCTCAGACCGAGACTTGGAGTGAATATTCACAGCCGGTGAACATCACTGTCTGACTCACCGGCGACCACAGCACCAGTTTCCAGAATTAGCTAAGACAGAGTGTGAGATGAGTGGTTCTTATCCACGGAACCAAGGAAAACACAAGTCTAACACAAAGCTACTGAGATATTTGACCCAGATGGAACCTGGTTGACGCGCCTCGCTTCGTTAATTACTGCGATCAGTAAAAGTCCAGACGCAGTTCCGGTGACGCTGTGCAGTCTTATCACCACAAGGAGACAAAAACCTTTTGCCCTTTACGGGTCAAACGTCTGACGACATCAACAACAGTGACATTGCTGCCTTTACACACCTGAGCCCTTAGGTGGCAGCACAGCAACAGCTAACACACCTGGAGAGGATTACACTTTAAATCAGAACAGTATCACAACAGTCCTTTCAGACAGCTCCACCAGTCGCCCCATCCACTGTCGTTGAAGCTGAGCTTACGCGTAAGCGACATCGGGCTCAACGCAGTGAACTGTGCCATCCCATACGGAGGCTGCTACTGGAAGACGAAAATCACATAAGAAGATCCGTCATCCGCGGGAAACGGCTGATCCTTCAACAAACTAGTGACGCGTTCTAGCGCACGTTTAGTGTTAAAAAGTAAATACAACACAGCTCTGCATACATGCTTTTGAAAATGAGAGTCCGTGTGGTGGCGATTTCCCACCAGGATCTTGCTCCTGTGCGTTGTATTGTATTCTCTGAGCAATGTGTCAATGTGTCTCCTTGCATGACATCAAACTTCAAGTTTCCATGGTGTCCACTTTCTTTGTTGACCTAAAAGAACAGCACTCCACTCCTGAGTGAACTCAAAACTGGGGGTTGTGCTCACATTTGTCCCCGAGGCGTGCGTGTGGTCCACGGCTGAAATGAGCAGATGATGAAAATTGATGTCATGTGGACGCCGGTGAAGCTCTGCGGACGCGACATATTAGAGCATATTTCAGAGTCGCAAGTCAGCTCAGGTTGTTCGGCGAAAACAAATTGGAAGACCCAGGACCCGCCTGAAGATGATGACATGCAGTGTTCCGTGTGGTCTGGGAAAAGCGTCAGGAACCTTGCTCGGCTTATTACCACCACAACTCAAGTTCTAGCACGACTCAGCTCTACTCGACCCGGTTTGGTACCTGATCCTGGTCAAAAATCACTGGATGTCAGACGTCCGCAGCAGCATTTTAGCTGAGTCATGTTGTGGGCTGCTGATTTCCTCTTAATGGGAGGAGAATATCTGCGACACAGGTGGGTAATTATGTCTTTGCCGTCGCTTGAAATGGCAATAGGTGATAAATGCATCGGCACCAACGTGTTAACAACACTTTCAAAGGTGTAAACTCGGTTAGATACTTGAGCTTCAGCTTCACTAATGACTGTGTTACAGATATTATGACAAAAATATCTTTCACTTGCTTAAAAAACAGTGTTTTTCCTGTTGTTTCCTGCTTTGGCTCAGTTAAGGATTTTTTTTCTGGATTGAATGTCTCTGTTTTTCCACGTCTGGACTTTCTCTTGTGTGAGTTAACTCCCTTGAGTCTGTTTTCCTGCCCCTGATGTGTTTCACCTGTGTCACATTATTTCCGTCCCCCTCGTGTATTGAGTCTCATCTGTTTAGTTTGGTGTTCGGGCCAATTTGACGTTTCATGCTCCCACAGTGCAGATCTTTGTCTTCTAGTTCTGCCTTGTAGTAAATTCATTTGGACTCTGTGTATGTGACTCGTCCCCTTTTCCTGCACTCTGACATAATGCAGTGAGGCCTGTTCAGCTTCACTCATCCACATTCTTCCACCTGCTCCTTCTCTATCCACAGTGACCGGGCCGAGCGTCCCCCCCCCGGGGACAAATGTGTCCCTCGGGAGAGAACCACCGCTATCATTACATGAGATGAGTGTGACACGGCGGAGGAAACAGAGGATACTCGCTCACTCGTCTGGATTTACCCTCTGAGTAACTTTGCTCTGACCCCCTGCAGGGATGTGGACAGGCTGAGGCACACTAAGAGTCATTTAGGAAATGGCGAGGACAGAGTGAAGTCACAGTGATAACCGCTGACACGCTGAAGACTGAGCCTGGTGTTGTTGTTCAACCGTCCATGAAATGTCACTCTGAGAGGAAGCAGCAGCAGCAGCAGCGGCAGAAGCAGCGGCAGCAGCAGCGGCAGCAGCAGCGGCAGAAGCAGCAATTTTAATGTAACTTCTCACTTGACTGAGTGGCTGCCTCACACCAAATATTTCTGTGGACGTCCACAAGTTTAAAGAGACATTTTTGGACAGGAAGTAATGTCATGATTCGATTCAGCTAATGACACCTGCTTAACATGTGGGGGCGCTGTTTGTGAAGTTGTGAAAATAAACCTCTTGCCCACGTTTAACTCCGACAATGACAAAATAAAGGGTATTAATTTGTTTAAAGTTACTTTTAAACCAGATCCACAGCAGTATTTGTAAGACAAATAATGACACTAAACTTAGTTCGTTGTCAAAAATTAAATGTCTAACCCTAACCCTAAATGTTTAATATGCAAATGAACCGTATGGAGGACCATCAGTTTCATTATAAACAATCAACGAACGAATTAATACATATATAAATAAATAAAGTATGAATAAATAAATAAATGAAAGTCGGCCATTAAAAACATTGATAAATACAATTCTTCAATGTATTCGTTCATTCATTTATTCAATTATTTTTCATTCTAATCCAATTGATTTATAAAGCACATTTAAAAACAACATTGTTGACCAATGTTTTAGTTATTTAATTATTTATTTATTATTATTAGTTTTTTGCATCATTATTTATTATAATGTCATATATGGTCCTCCATATGCATGGAGTGAGTGGGCGGGGCTCAGAGCCTTTCTCATTTGCATATTTTGCAAACATTTAGATTCAACCTTGATTCAGATTATGCTTTTACGTTTGCAAATATATGCTGAAATCTGGTTAAAAGTCGGTTCAATCAAGTAAAAGTAAAACTGCACTTATTTTTTTCACTTAAATGTGAGTTAATTGATGAGGACGAGCAACTTTACAAACAATATTTACACACTAAAATGAAAATGTATGGACGCAGCCGAATTTAAGCCTTCACATTAAAAACCAAGGCTTAACACAATCTCACCGCCCAAACACACAAACACACACTTCCTGTTGTTCAGAGTCATTCTTTCACGCACCCATACAGTCAGTGCCTTTATAAATAGAGATCTCAGTGTTGGAGGGAAAGTGGGAAACAAGAAGAAAGACGACAAAGGAAGATGAAGGCGAAGAGCGATAAATAAGCGGAGGAAAGGTGGAAGGGAAGGAGGCATGACAGCGGCTGATGGGAGTGTTAGCTGCCTGCAGAAAAAAGGAGGAGGAGGAGATATTAAAGGTCTAAACACTCCTGAGGGAGAGCACAAGGGTGAGCGGAGGGATGACTGCTCCTCTTTCTTTCTTTCTCCTTCCCTCTCTTCCTCCCCTTTGTGTTTTCCTCTGATCTCAATAACCTCGCTGATATTTCTCTCTCTCTCTCTCACATAAAAACATCATTTTGCAGTTTTTCAAACCGCTCGCCCGCTTGTCTTTCCTCTCATGTGTTTGTCCTTCGCGAGACGACTGAACTCTGCACTCACACACGCCTCCAGTTAAGACTCACTCTCTCAATCACTTTTTGTTGTCGCCGTCGCCCTCCCTCCACCTCTCTTTTCTCTGTCGTCTTCTATCGCAGCCGGTTTCTCACTTTGCTCTTTGCTGGTGAGCCGACATGAAAAATGTCTTTTGTTGCTTTTGTACTTCCTCGTACAAAAACACTTATTTTTCCCAAATAGCCTCGCACCGCTCCGCCTCGCACCGCCCTCCGACTGAAACTCCCGACACACACACAGCGAGTTTTTCCGACTTACAAGCAGACAAATTCCTAAATGCAGCATGTGGCACGCAGCCACCGAGCGCTGAGAAGATCACTAAAATTATGAGTAGACGGAAATTACTGCAATCAGTGAGAAATTATGAAAAAACAAGATTCATTCATTATCTTCTTTTTAATTCCTCTCCACGCAGCTCGAGAGGGAGAGAGCGAGAGAAAGTTAGTGAGAAGTGAGAGATCCTCTGTGAAGATGGGCCCCACATTAAAGCTTATTTTGTGTGTAACTGCGGCTGTTTTACATTGCAAAACCTCCCCGCTGCACGGGTTCCCTGCAGTGAAAATCCCAGTTTGGAAGGTTTAACATGCAAATGTGCAGCAGAGAGGGTGAGCCAGCGATGAGAAAACTGAGCATCAAAGGCCTGTTTTCGGCGGATTTTCATTAAGAACCGTCCGTATTTAGAGGACGCATTAGCATCGACAATTGTTGATGTCAACACATCTTGGATAAATGAGATGTTCCGAGACTCAGCAGCAGCCACGTGTAATCCTGCACTCACACGCGGCACAGTCGCCGTCACTGGAGCGGCGTCGCGCGCTGCCAAACTACATCGTGGATCCTGCACTTCGCTTTCGCCCACGCTGCTTTAACTCGCATTTGAACGCTTTTAAGCGTCCAAATGAAACTCACGGAGAAGGTCGCTCTTGTCACTGCCAGTGTTTTTCTGTCGACATCACAGACGCTGCTCTGGAGCACCAGGCGTCGGACACACGGATATTTAAATCACCGTACAGAGTCACTATGTATTTCCCTTTGTGCATACATGGCTACATCTTACATGTCTTTAGCAATAGTACCAAAAGAACCGGCTCCAACGTTCCATTCTGGCACCCTTTCCTCTAGGTACCAACGTAAAACGGTATGATACGGGAGGAGCTACGCAAGGTACTGTTCTTAGTTGAAACGCAAGCCTGACCCAGAGTTTACCATTCCATACTGTACCGTACTGTACCAAACTGAACCTTACCATGATGGAAACACAGCATTTGAATTCTTATAACCCCCCCCCCCCCCCCCCAAGCTAGTCCATGGTTATCGTCTCCTAATGTGTCGTCCTTTTCAACAAAAACTGCACGTATACAGTCTGCACGATTAGAAACAGTTCCTCAAGGCAGGGGCACTGCGACAGGGAAGGGTCTCAAGTGTGGGGGGCCCCCCAATAATGACTATTGTGTGAGGAGGCCCCTAAATTCCACAACAACACTACTGTCAAAAAAAAAACACACACAAAAGTCCTTGTGCTGCTCGATTGCTACTGAAAGCTTCATCATTTCGGAGCATCCTCCTCCTCTTCCTCACTGGTATAGTGTACCCCTGCTGGTACACGTGCCGCAGCTTTGACAGGTTTAAACTCGACTCCGAGATGACACATGGGCGGCACCTTGACACCGGGCGTCGTGTCAAAGTCATGGCGAGGTGTCGCGCACGCATGTGTGTGTGTGTGTGTGTGTGTGTGTGTGTGTGGGTGGGTGGACGCTGGTGAATTCTGATAACTTAATCTGGTGCACACAATTTCCAGCGTTTCACATTTGACGTGGCGTTGCGTGTGTCACCTCTGGCAGCTCATTATTTTCCCTCTGATGGGCATTACAATAAGCAACAGTCCCAGCTCTCCTCACAGCAACAGGAACATTGTGCGTTTGAAATGCAGGTTTTCTTTGGTCCGTGGAGTTGGACGTGTTGGTCAAAGTCTGACGCCTCCATTACCCGAAGCACAACTGTGACAACATCACTTCTGTTCAGAGAGTTAGATGTTGAGAGAGTTAGTTTTTCAGAGGTTTTGGAATCAGCCCTTTGCCCAAACCCTTCTCTCACTGACCCTCAGACAAACTCTTCACGGCTGAGTGAAGATATCGTGACCGCGGCCAAGTCTGCGTTTACAAGAGAGTTCTCTCTCTCTTTTAATGATCGGAGAGGAAGACTAAAACCAGAGAAAATGAGGCCAAGGGAAGCAATCATTCATTCATTAGCTGCTGCTCTTCATTTAAAGATGGAGATTTTTTTTTTTAAGATTTTTTTCAGCACGTCTGTGTCTCAGAGGTTTAGGGATCACTTCGTATCAGGTGCGGGATCTAACATTTACCGGGCTTTAGCGCCGCGTGTCCTTTGCGTGCTTTTACGAAAGTTTGTGAGAAAGTTGAACATGAAGTCGGGAATACTGGAGGTCTGGATTAGCGTCCGCGCCAAGGCTGTTTCCATAATCTCTGCCGGGACATTATAAAGCGTCTCGTCTGTCAAGTTCATGTGATATAGCGCTCGCAGCTTTTCCCGCCAACGTGGCGGAACAAACAAACTGAGTCGTGTAAAGTCCGCAGCGCGACAGGGAAGCAGGTCTGATAGGATCGTGAAAATCCCACTGAGCGCCGAGTTCCTCTCTCAACACACACAAATGCTTAAGTGCAGCGTGACCTTTTGGAATAAATCTTTCTGTTTGTGCGACACTTCACAGTCTCATCAGACGCCAGAGAAGCCCTTTCATTTTCTGACAGCGCTGTGAATGAGGGAGGGAGTGAGCTTCTCTCCGGCCTCTCTCTCTCTCTCTCTCTCTCTCTCTCTCCATATGTCTCTATACCCACTTAACAGATTAAAGAACACACACACACACACACACACACACACAGACTCATTCTGTCGCTTGCTCCCTCAAATAACATCAAGGGTAGGAGAGGAGGAGGAGGAGGAGGAGGAGGAGGGGGGGGTGAAGTGGCGATGTTCTCTAAATGATCCAGAGCAAATGAGTTTATCTCAGAGAGCGACAGGCCCCGAACCATTGAGGATCAAACTAGGTCACAGACGGCAGGAGAGAAAAGAGGGAGAAAAGAGCAAAATAGGAGGAGAAGAAGAAGAAGAAGGAGAGAAAATGTGTCTCCTCTCTGCTCGGTTTGCTCTCCTCTCTGTGTAAACACGTCGGAGCTGACATTTCCGACTTGTCCCCGCTCCTAAAAAGAGCCATCACCTTCCTAGTCAAATTACATTAAATCACACAGAGGAAGACGAAGAGGAGAAGGTGCATTTCTCTTTCCTGTGAGAGCCGTGGGTGTGCTCGCGCTGGAGTGGGAAAAAAAACCCCCAAAAAAACCCTGCGCCGTTCAAAACCAACAAACACACAGAGTGGATTGTTTCTTTGTGGTTGCACTTCAGTAGTTTTATAAGAGACCCGGCCACGGCGAGCAAACAGCACGCTGGTGTCTGAACTCTGCGACTCTACCTTCACTGTGAATACTGAAAGTGTCTTGAAGCATTGCCCCCACACACCCCCCCACACCCCCCCATTATATTCTGTTAAAAAACCTCAACCATCTAACATACTGTCATGGATAGATAAAAACCGTCAAAGTAACCCTGTGGCTCCCTCGTGCCCCGCTGCTCTCTGTGCACAAAGTAGAAGACATGTGGCACCTTAATTATATTTATCCAACAGCCCCAAGAAACAACAGGAAGAATATTATCATGTGGGATTTCCGGGGTGTCAGTCAGCCCGTGGTCATGTACTGTATGTGGAAACACGTCAATTCATTAATTCATTAATCACGCAAAACAACCTAAAGAGTAAAAATAACTAGTACCGCGCGCGGTTCTGAACGGGTTCGAGCCGACCCACGCGGGTCGCCGTGTGCCACGGCTCCCCGCGTGCCTCGCGCTCTCACCCGTTCATTCACCGCGCGCGGTACTAGTTATTTTCAGTACTAGTTATTTTCAGCGGCGTCCCCGCGCATGTCGTTCCAAATTTCGAGGGGGATCGGGCAACGTATGGCAAAGTTATAGCGCACTTCCTGTTTAAAATGGCAGACTTCCTGTTCGGTCAAGTGCGTGTCCGTAAACGTGTTCAGGGAACTTCCCTTGTCTTACATATCAAGTTTTGTTCAAATCGGACAATCTTAGAACTTACTTCCTGTTTCGGTCATTCCACTTCCTGTTGGGAGGTCATCTTTTGCCGACATGCTCAGGACAGGTCCCTGGTGTCACATATAAGGTTTCGTGCAAATCGGACAACGTACGGCAAAGTTAGAGGGCACTTCCTGTTTAAAATGGCCAACTTCCTGTTCGTCTCTGGAAACATGTTCAGGGAAGGTCCTGTAACTCACATATCTAGTTTTGTGTCAATCGGACAATGTAAGACTTTACTTCCTGTTTCGGGCGTTCCACTTCCTGTAGGGAGGTGACCTTTTACGGACATGCTCAGGACAGGTCCCTGGTGTCACATATAAGGTTTTGTGCAGATCGGACAACGTACGGCAAAGTTAGAGGGCACTTCCTGTTTAAAATGGCCGACTTCCTGTTCGGTCAACGGCGTCTCCGTAAACATGTTCAGGGAAGGTCCAGTAACTCACATATCTAGTTTCGTGTCAATCGGACAATGTAAGACTTTACTTCCTGTTTCGGGCGTTCCACTTCCTGTAGGGAGGTGACCTTTTACGGACATGTTGAGGAAGGGTCTGGGGTCCCACATACTAAGTTTTAAGTGGATACAACAATCCCTGTTGGAGCAGCATCAAAAACTATAAATGTAATTCTGTCTGCTGTCACCAGGGGGCGCTGTATTTGAAAATGAATATTTTCATATAGACGTGTTCAGGGCCGGACTGTCATCAATCCTTGCAAGTTTGGTTCAGATCGGACCAGGATTGGCAAAGTTGTAACAGTTTGTTTTTTTAGAATTTTCTACCACCACCAGGAGGCGCTGTTTTCAAAATGTACCGTTTCAGCAACATAGTCGTCTTCAGCAACTAACCATCATCAACTATAGCAAGTTTGGTTGGGATCAGACCTTCCATCGCGAAGTTATAAGAGTTTCATTGTCTGTTATGAAAAATTATTATTATCTCCAATTTTGGCGCCCCCTATCTCGTACGCCATACAATATTTTAAAAAGCTTTTGATAACTTTTGATGCTCAACTCGTCCACATTGATCTCACCAAGTTTGAAGGTGATCGCACAAAAGCTCTAGGAGGAGATAATTGAAATACAAGCTGTCATATTGTCTACTGTCACCAGGGGGCGCTGTTTTCGAAATTTAATATTTTCATATAGACGTCTTTAGGGCCGGACTATCATCAATCCTAGCAAGTTTGGTTCAGATCGGACCAGGATTCACGAAGTTGTAGCAGTTTGATTTTTTGTCCCAAAAATCCGACTTTGCGTCGTTGCCATGGCAACACCGTTAAACGATTTGTCGTCATATTGATCACGCATCATCTACCATGTGTTTTGACTGTTGTCACCAATTTTGAGTGCGGTACGATTATCTGTGTAAAAGTTATTCCCGAAATCGTAAAAAAACTTTTTTTTTGTGTATTTTCTTTCACCACAAGGAGGCGCTGTTTTCAAACTTCACCGTTTTTTCATAGACGTCTTCAGCCATGGCCCATCATCAATCATAGCAAGTTTGGTTCGGATCGGACCTTCCATCGCAAAGTTATAAGAGTTTTTTTTTTCTGATGCGAAACATCAGAATCATCACGAACTTTGCCGCCCCCTATCTCGTGCGCCGTGCGACATTTGAAAAAACTTTTGATACCGTGAGCTCCTCAACTGGTCCACAGGGACCTCACCAAGTTTGAAGGTGATCGCACGAAAACTCTAGGAGGAGTTAGTTCAAATACCATTGCTGCGAATTCGCCAAAATCGCCAAAAAATCGCCAATCAACCCAAGATGGCGGATTTCCTGTTGGGTTTGGATCATGGTCATAATGTAATTTTTTCTTCATCCCGACCCACTACACATGTGTACCGAATTTCATGCATGTGCGATATTTGTGTTGGTCATGGTGAATTTGGACAGGTGGCGCCGCACTTATTGGCCCCTCCCACATTCAATTTTCGACGCACATTCCCCGAACCTTTTTCAGACGTAAATTTACACCAGGATTGATGCGGTCACAAAAATCTGTGAGTTTTGGGGTATGGGAAAGGCCTCAAAAAGGCGATTTACTTTAAGGAATAATAAGAATAATAATAATAATTAAAGCTGCAAGCAGCGTTGTACGGGACCTCGCGGCCGCCACCCTCTACCGGCATGTCATGTATAACGTGGGCTCTGGCCGGGTTACTTATCTCGCATGTGAAGTTTAGTGCAGATTGGTCGACGTATGGCAATGTTACGGGTCACTTCCTGTGTGGGAAGACCTACTTCCTGTATGCAGGTCATGGTTTGCAAACATGTTAAGGGCGGGCCCTTGGTCTCACATATCAAGTTTTGGGCCGATTGGTCAATGTTTGGCGGAGTTAAAGGGCACTTCCTGTTTCGGGCGACCTACTTCCTGTGTGCAGGTGGTGTCTTGCAGATGTGTTCAGGGCAGGTCCTTGGTACCATGTATGAACTTTGGAGCCGATTGGTCAATGTATGGGCAAATGACAGGGCACTTCCTGTTTCAGGCACCCTACTTCCTGTGTGCAGGTGATGTCTTACAGACGTGTTCAGGGCGGGCCCTTGGTACCACGTATCAAGTTTCGGGCTGATTGGTCAATGTTTGGTGAAGTTAAAGGGCACTTCCTGTTTCAGAGGATCTACTTCCTGTGTGCAGGTGATGTCTTGCATATGTGTTCAGGGCGGGCACATGGTCTCACATATCAAGTTTTGGGTCAATCGGGAAATTTTTGGGCGATTTACAGGGCACTTCCTGTTTAGCGGCGAAACGCGATAATCAAAATGGCCGACATGGCGTTGGGGTCAAGTTCGCATTCGTAGACGTGTTCAGGGGCGGGGTCTCGAGTCACGTATGAAGTTTCGTGTGGATAGGCCAAAGTATGGCGAAGTTATAGCACACGTGTTGTTTCGTGGCGAGCCGCCGAAATTCGCCAAAATTCCGATGGCTGCCGTGGCCACGCCCCTTTGAATCTGCGAAAGTTTTCTATAACTTTAGATCTTGGATGGGTCTGGAACAATTTGACGCGTTTTCCGCGTCGCTACGATGAACGCCCTCAGACAAGTTCGTTCAGTTACGAAACTTGTAAAACGCCAAGATGGACGCCAAATCCAAGATGGCCGACTTCCTGTTGAGTCGAGGTCATGGTGTCAAAAGGATTTTTTGTTCGGCTTGCGCCGAACAATCGCCCCTCCAAATTTGGGGAAATTCGGTGAAACTAAATTTTGCCTGCTCCATAGGCACGTGACCTGTGGGGGCGCTACTGAGCCATTTTGCATAGTTTTTTCGCAATTCCACTATTTTATCGAATTTTTCGGCAGTTCTGATGTGCGTGCCAATTTTCGTCCGTTTTCACGCAGGGTCAGGGGGTCAAATTTGAGATCCCGTGGCATGAAAGAAAATAATAATAATAATAATAATAATAATTCCTAGAATAACAATATGTCCTCGCCCACTGCGTGGGCTCGGACCCTACGCGCACTGTGTGAGTGCTTGGTCCTTGGTCCTTGCACACTACTGTGTTTGTGCACGGTCCTAGGTCCTTGCACACTGCTGTGTGAGTGCGCGGTTTATGTTGCTCGAATTACAATAGGTCCTCGCACACTGTGTGAGTGCTCGGTCCCTAATAATTCCTAGAATAACAATATGTCCTCGCCCACTGCGTGGGCTCGGACCCCGCGCACCCTCGGTCCTTGCACACTACTGTGTTTGTGCACGGTTCTAGGTCCTTGCACACTGCTTTGTTAGTGCTCGGTCCATGTTGCTCGAATTACAATAGGTCCTCGCACACTGTGTGAGTGCTCGGTCCCTAATAATAATAATCCTTCCAGTTTCAATAGGTTTCTTGCAACCTTGTTGCTCGAACCCTAATAAAAAAGTCTCTGCTGCAAATACTGTTTACTGACGATATCTTCATGTTATCTCGTGTTTTTCGCACTTTGTCTCACCAGAAACTGGAGTTTGTCAAAAATGCACCAACGTCCACAGAGAAAACGAGCGATTTTGAAATCACAGCACACGGGAGTTGTTAACACACTGCTGCATCAACCGTTAAGATCAAATGTATTATTTTTGTGGCCTCGGGGTTTAAAATACTTCATTCCGATTTTTCCTCAGTGGCACAAACGTGCCAAAAGTGTCAGCAGTAGACCAGCAGCTCCTGTGTTCCTGAGAGCTAAAATCGCTGATTTTCTCTATGGAGTTTGACTAAAAAAAGACTAAAACTGTAGTTTAAAGAGATTTTGAAGTTTAAAAAACGTCTGTTTTCAGATGGAAAATACTGTCTGACCGTGAGATAAAGCTGAAAACAAATTCTGAAGATACGGGAGACGTCTTCCAGAGGACACTTTTGCCTGAGGCTATAAACAGCTTGTAGACGAGCTGGAGATGCCTGCTTACCCTTCACAGGACTAAAAAGATTGATATGGGAATATTGATCAGCAACATCCAAAATGTGTTACCCACCGCAGCTTTAAGTCAAAAATGTTCATAGAATATGTTTTCAGTCAAGGGTCCTGTGTCGAGTCCTTTTCAGGAAAAGTCGTGAAACATTTGTCAATGACCAGATGATTTTTGGCTTCTCCATTCTCAGTGGAACAGACTGAATAATGTCTCCTCTGTGTCACAGAACATGATGAAGAGCACTGAGCGTCTAACTATGTCTGTTGGCTGCACATCGCCTCGCTCCTCTGACACTTTTTAAAACCAGTGACAGCAGTGAGGAGAAACTCCAGAATCAATCTCGGTGGCAGCCGGGGCGAGCCGCACAAATTGAAGAGGTTAAACTGCTGCGCTAAAGCTTTCATGGAAACTGCGAGACCAGATTGTGACATTTTCAGGACTCGGGCTCAATTTCATCTTCACCCAGAAACAGGGAAAGGCCCCGGGAGTGCAGGAGGAATCGCTTTTTATCTCACTCTCCCCGGGTTATTTCCTGTGGAATATATTCAAGAGCTATTCTGCCCATGCAGGTCTGTGGGCATGGGAGCAATTTAATATTCAACCTACTTCACCACTTCAGCTCATTCACACACACACACACACACATGCGCATCACATCACATCACATGTCACTTCCAGCCACTTCAAACACACTTCACGCTTCAACTTCAAGTCCCACAGGCCAAAATCAGGGTCATGTTCTGCAGGCAGCCAATCATGATGACATGGTGTGAGTGTGTGTGTGTGTGTGTGTGTAGAAGGCTCCGAGGACACATTTGGACACAAAAATATCTTTGTGAGGACATTTTGACACAACGTTTGGGTTAAAGGTAGAGAGGGAGATACTGTATTGCTTAAAATCCTCTTCACACCCCCACGTGTAAGCGATTAATGAATGCATCGTCAAAAAAATTAAAAATGTCATTGTGGAGCGGACAGGCCAGTAAAAACTCCATCCAGTCATATTGAACGGCCCGGATGGATGAATCAGATCGTGATGCATGGATCAAAGTGCCATCAGAAAAGGTGCCAACAACAGGTGTCTGTCGCAAACCAAAGACGTTTTTCTTTTTTTGGGAAAGCTGCTGCCAAGAAAGAGGCTACTGCAGAGCGATCCAAGTATCACATGATCAAATATTGAGCTCTCGATGTAACGTAATTATCGCCCACGTTAAAATACAGCGGTGTAAACAGTCCGAGGCAGATTTATTCCCAAAAAGATCATTTTCTTAAAAAATGGCAAAAAAAAGGTTGTTTTTTAGTAAACACACAATTCAGTTTCAGTTAGTTATCTTTTTTTTAAAAAAGTAAAAAAATTCAGTTAAAGAATATGTTTTTTCAATTTTAAGTTTTCGTTATTTCATTCACTTTCGTTAACTATAATAACCTTCCTCTTCCTCACATGTACTTTACACACTGGTATAGAGGGAAATAATAATAATAATAATAATTTTATTATTTGTTCCATTTTCTATGCACTATGGTCAAAATTCACATAGGTTTATATTGTAGAACAGTATATCTGTATTATCAGTATTTTTGGGTACTTGTATAAGTACCACCAGAGGAAGCTCACGTACCACTGGTACTGGTACACGCACCACAGATTGAGAACCATGGCTTTATGTCAATGTGTCCTCTCTAAGACAGCTGTACCAACATGTGTGTGTGTGTGTGTGCTGTCACTGGGACTCTGTTCATGTTATATGCATTGTGCATTTGTGTGTGTTTTTGTGTGTGTGTGTGTGTGTGTGTGTGTGAGTGACACGCAGCGATTTGGACACCCGGGTGTTCGGGCCAACGCCATGGCAACAGGAGTCATATCCGTTACCAGGTAACTGTATTAGAAATGAGCTCAGGGTGCAGGAGAGGGAGCACAGAGGCATTGTGGGAGAAGCACAGGTCAAGTCGAGCACAGCGGCGCTCGCACACGGGAGAGGGAGGAAGGTCACGCGCACACAGACAGGTGGCGGTGTGGACTGGAAGTGTGCACACACACACACACACACACACACACACACACACGCACACACACATTAATCTCTTAACCCTTTTAGATGGTCTGTCGCATTTAACTGTCTGTGGACTGAGTATTACACTGATGGCTGCAACACAGTTTATGTGTGTGTGTGTGTGTGTGTGTGTGTGTGTGTGTGTGTGTGTGTGTCAGGAGTTTTCCTGGTTGAGAATAATGTCACTTCAGGAGGTCATGTGACACACAGCCACACAGCAACACAGCAAATACATTTAAATACACAATTGTTAAAAGGGTGAGTTAGTTTGTGTGTGTGTGTGTGTTTTCATTTGAATAAACCTATTTGACTGATGTTTCACACCTTTGTCTGTCAGTGTGTGTTTGTTTGTTGTGTATTTGTGTGTGTGTTGTATTAAGTGTGCACTTGCCACGAAACTCCCCTCTGCTCAGGGGAGGGAACCGTATGCTTCCTGTCATCCACTGCCTCACTGAATCATCACACACACAC
Organism: Solea solea; assembly: GCF_958295425.1. Lineage (NCBI taxonomy): Eukaryota > Metazoa > Chordata > Actinopteri > Pleuronectiformes > Soleidae > Solea > Solea solea. The sequence continues at coordinate 6,691,543 of NC_081153.1, read as the reverse complement.
ACACACACACACACTGGTTTCCATGACTTCAGAGGACACTTATCTTACATTCATTTCCTGGAGACTTCATTTCTACTAACCTTAACCATAATTACCAAATAACCATAATTCACCTAATCCTAACCCTAACCTCAGCCTGACTTTAAAACATGTCTTCACCTTAAAAATGTAGTAATTTATGTTATGGGGACAAGTCCTGATAATGTGGCTGTGTAAATGTCCCCATAACATAAGGAATACCAGGTACACACACAGACAGACAGACAGACAGACAGACACACACACACACACACACACACACACACACACACACACACACACACATAAAGCCTGAGGTCCCTGTGGCCTCCCTGTCCTTGGAACCCAATCGGTCATCTGTCCCCTTACTCCTGAACCGCACGCACGCACGCACGCACACAAACACACACACACACACACGCACGCACGCACGCACGCACGCACGCACACACGCACATGCACACACACACACACACACACACACACATTTGGACATTTGTCTAAACAAAACCTCATTACTAACTTTAACCACAACCAGGTAAAGCCTGGAATTTAAAACCGGTTCCTCAGAAATGAGCGTCTGCCTCATTATGACCACAGTTTGGTCTCCATGACGACGACTGGTCCTGACAAGGTCAATGCTTATGTAAAGAAAAGGTCCTAAAGAGGAAATTACACCTGATGTCTCAAACTCAGATGCCATTCAGCATCTTGTCCGGTCACAGTGAGCAAAATATGCTTTAAAATGACATGAAAACATCCCATAATTACACTGCAAAAATGTTTTTTTTATGATATTTCACAGAATTTCAAAATAAAAGTGTCTGTTTTGATATGGAACATTTAATTATATATAAGTTTGTCTAGTGTTTTAATTACATTTTTTTCACACGTTATCTTTTTATTGGTCTGTTTTACTTTGAAATTAATATTTTTAATAGCAACATCATGATGGATTATCAAGATGTCTTTTTAATTTCTAATCACTAAACAGTTCATATTCCCCTCCTGACCAGACTAGAAGTTCACTGGCCCCCATGTTGTCTTGAGTTGGAGGCGCCTGCTGTAAATAAAAACACCTGACAGAAATAACTCGCTATAACTTGATATTTTGAGAGGTTTTTTGAGAGCCCTTCGAGGCAGAGTGTTTTCTCCACATAGTTTTCAATCATTCCAGGAGAAACATGACTTCTCTGCATCATCTCCTCCCATGTGTCCCTTCACAGTCACTGTGTGTGTTTACAAGTGCAAATTGAGTGTTTCCTTTACTTTTATTTAGTGAACTCGTAAATGTATTCAGTGTTTGTGAGAAAACAGATATTAGAACAAAACGTCATAACAAACAAAGAAAGAAACATACATTTTTGTCACTATATATTGAACTTTCACAGGAGCATTTGAAAGTACTTAAGTATAAGTAAATAATATGTACATTTATATTTGTATATATTATCTTTGAATAAGTAAACTGTAGAATTACTGGATACTGGTGACACTGTGTGTATATTTACAGCCATTTTCGGTGAATTATCTACAGTGAAAACCTGCAGAAAATCCTGGAAATGAGAGAAATATAATAATAAACGTGCAGTTATATGACGTGTGTGTGTGTTCTTGTATGTGTCACTTTGTGAGGAACAAAAAAAAGAAAGACACACAAACCATAGGAATTGAGGACATTTTGGCTGCTCCTCACATCTTTAAAGGGCTATTTTTGGGGGTGGTTAAGACCTGGTTTTAAGGTGAGGTCAAGGGTTACAAGGGAAGGCATCATGTGTATGAGGGTCCTCACTTCGACTGCAGCACTAACACGTGTGTGCGTGTGTGTGTGTACGTGTGTGTTTGTCTGGAAGTGATGTGTTGCAGCCCCGGCAGCTGCCAGTGAACTTTTTGACCTTAGACAATATCCTCCCTTGACTCAATGCTCCTGAGTAAAGACACACACATGTGTGTTAAAACACACACACACATGCACACGCACGCACACACACACAGACACACACCAGAGGGCTCACATCTCTAGGTTTTCAGCAGCACAACAGCTATTTTCTCATTTTGTTCATTTCCTGAACGCTCATCCATCACCTCACTCCTCTGTTAAAGACTTCTCATCTTAAGTCTTTTCTTTCTGTCTAACTCCTCCTGACCTCATTTGTCCTCCTTCCTCCTCTTCCTCTTCCTGCCTCCTTACCCACCATTTTTACAATGTAGGACATATTAATACCCCCTTTCATTTATCGGCAGTTTTCTCTCCATCCTCTTCATTCCTTTCTTTCTTTGTCTCCTCATATTTCTATTTTCTATAATCAACCTTCCTCCTCCTCCTCCTCCTCCTCCTCTCTTCTTGGCAAATGAAGCGTTGTTTCACATAATTGTGAGAGAAATTCTCCATTAAACAGCGACGGAGAGACATTTCTCACACAAGTGACTCCTGTATTTATACACACTTGCCACTGTTGTTGTGATTAATGGCTTCGGGTGTCGGCTGACAATTGAAAACGTCTCATTTGTTTTCCTTTGTTTGACAAAAGTGCGACACATGGTCGACGTTAGCCGACGTCAAGGGCGACGATAACAAACAAACGCTGGCGGTGCTAATGTTCGCGGACGGGTTTTCAGGTTTCACAGGAGAGATCGTCGGGATTCAGCGAGTTTGTGTGAAGACAACAGAGAAAGACTGAAGAGATGGAGAGACGAGAAGAATAGGAGATCAAAGAGGGAGGAAGAGACAAGTCCTTCCTCATGCAGAGGAGGATTAGAGAGGATTCGAAAAGAGATAAAAACAGGTGGAAAAAGGGAGGAAAGAAGAGTGAAATAAACTCTTCCCTCACGACTGAGGACTAATCTAAGGGCAAAGATGGAGGCAGTTAGGATAAACTAAAACACGCTCACTTAATATCATTATCTCCACAAACGCAGATTCATATCAAAGCAAAGGCCAATATTTTTCTCTCATTGTGAGAATTCCACTTTTTGACGGCAATAGATGAGAAGAACTCAAGTGTTGTGAGCTGTAAGGGTTTTAAAGACAAAGGGGAGGAAAAAACTTGTTCTAACTTTTATTAAGCATTAAAATAAAAGCTTTTTTTTAACCCTTAGCTAAAAAGCTTTTTAACTCTCGGTTAATTGCCGTGGGAATAATACACAACTCCTTATATGGACGTCCTGGGTGTGTGTGTGTGTTCATAGGTCATATAGTCAACGTGCATTTATTTGTCTTCTTATGTGTTGTTAGAGACAAAGCTATGATTCATTTTATATTTAATATATTATTTAAAAAAAACGGGAGTAGCGATAATTGTCACAAAATAGACAGTTTTTTTATTTTATTATTGTTCATAAAAATTAGCCAATCTGATTTAAAAGTACTTTTTAAACGTTGTTATTTGTTGTTATGCCTCTGTATATACGTTTTAACATAGTAATGGAAAAAAAAACCATATTAAATGCTCTGTGTTCAAACTCCATCAGCCTTGACCATGAAACATTGAAATCTACACTGAACATAAACATGAAAACAGACGGAGAAATTTATTCCAGTAAGCTTACGTCTTCTGGGTGTGTGTGACACACACACACACACACACACACACAAGTAAAGATGCAAATCCAAAATCAATACAGAGATTGAAGACGCCGCTGAGGAGGATCCATTAAGCGCAGGGTCTGATGTTTCTGATCAACGATTGAAACATGGAAAAAACAAAGAGAGGAGGAGGAGGAGGAGGAGGAGGAGGAGGAGGAGAACAGCTTGCTGCCCAGTTTCTTTTCTTCTCTCTCTCTCTCTCTTTCATTTCCAAAGCTACTTTAAAGTCGTATCAAGTGTTCGGCGCACACCGCAATGAGGTTTGCCTGTAAAAGCCCATCTCGCTCCGAGCTAAAAGATTCAGCAAATTACGCCGCCCCGTCCTCGGCTGAGTAAAACAATGTTCCCTTTGCAGTAATTGTTTACTGGCAACAGCTGCGGAATACTAACAACCTTATAGTGCGGAAGGAGCAGGTTAATGGAAGAGACATTATTTACTCATCCAGCAGAGATTAGCTTTCAGCTACCATTTAAAGAGAAAACACGGAAATTGAGAAATAAACAAAAGCGGGGGAGAGAAAGAGGTTTGTTGTTAAAACATGTTTCTTTTTTTTTTCTTTTTTCGTCTTTGCATATACGAGGAATTCAATTTGGTAGTTTATCTCCCCGAAGATTCCCACTCGGAGGGGAATCAATAAAATAAAATTACACACCACAGCTGGAACCTAAGGAAATGCACTGGTGGGAAACTATCAGATACACATGCTGAGAAAACCAATAACACAGAGGAAAACAAGAGAAGATCCAACGCTGAGAATTAGTGCGGCGCGGTACTGCAAAGTCTGCTATCGATTGGTTACCATGTGAATTCAAATACTGATACTTTACTTATTAAAGCAGCCGTTCTACTTTGATGTAGGAGGGAGCCGTGAGTCGTCCTTCCCACTCTTAGTGCAGAGTGTTGTAATGTAACTAAGTACAAAATGCATATATCTGTACTTTACTTTGTCATTTATATGTCCAGCAACTTTTACTTCTGCTCCACTACATTTCCTCTAACCAAATAAAATCAGAAGAAGTTGATAATGAGTTGGTAATGGTGCAATGGTATTTATATAGAGCTTTTCTAGTCTTGATGAGCTGCTTTACATTATAGTTTTCACCCATTCAGCCAATCACACACTTCAACATGGGGTTAAGAGTCTTGCTCAAGGACACATATAGACTATAGCAGAGCCAGGCATTTAACCCACAACCTTCCACTTGAAAGACAACTTGCCCTACCACTGAGCCACATGGCTCAATCCCAAATCCTCACTATTTTAATACTTTAAGAGTTTTACTTAAGTGATGTTACAAAAAAAAGTGACTTCAACTTCTACCAAAGTCATTTTCTGGTAACATACTTGTACTTTTACTCAAGTAAAGGTACTTTATATCTAAAAGACTGATCGTGTGCATGTTACAGTGCACGTTTTAAGGCAAAAAGTTACAGAAATGAAAGGAATTATAACAGGAACTTGAGTGCTTTTATTTTGAAATGGGCACAGGATGTGTTGACAATGACGCTGAGATGAGATTCATTCACAGCAACAGTGAGGTGTAACTTTAATTCTTCTTCACCTTTTACTCTCATTAATAACACTGGCATTAATGACACAAGCCAAGCGGGAAAGAGAACTTGGCTTGTGACCGAAGGGTTGCCGGTTTGAGTCCCCACCAGGTCAAGGGCGGGTACCCAATCCCCATTGTTAATTGGACGCTCTAAATTGACCGCAGGGGCCACAGGGGTCACATCTCGTGCACTCCTTGTGCCAAACCCGGTTAAATGAGAGGGCGTACAAATCTCTACCAGATGAAATATGAAGATGATCCACTGTGGCGACCCCTTTTATTACAAAGGGGGTGAAGCTGTATTGTTTGTTATTTCTTTTTCAACAGTCTCTGGTATGTAGCGACGCACGTGTTTTATAACTATTCCGTGTTTCCTCTCTGAGGAAATCACACACACAGCTGCACACGTTCACGTGCATACTGTGGCACCTGTCAACACTCGAGCAAAACCCCCCCATTCCCCAGCTAATCAACATGTTTCTGAGGAAGAATGCATGTGGAGGCTCTAATGAAGAGCCAGCAAGAAAAATACATTTAACGCTTGGTGGATTCCAGGAAGAAGGAAAGAGAGAGAAAGAGACAAACTTTTGCATAATTGAGATTAAAAATGCTCCATTTTCCCAATCGATGGCCATGTAATTATCACATTAGGGACTTATTAACAATGTCTGGGTTTGTTCACGGAACATTTCATCCACATGGGAAATAAGTATGCTTGTTAATTACAATGGAAATATGGCAAAAACAAATTGAATGAAATGCTGGTGATAAAGCACGAAGTAATGAATTGACTAAATATACTGTTTATAAAAACGCGTAAAACTGACCGTTTGTGTTTGTCCCTGAAGTTTCAGGTGAAGTCTGAAGCCACGTGCGAAGTGTCTTACATCAGATCTAAAAATCTTTTTTTTTTCTCTCCCCTCAGATTATTTGTGTCTGGCACCAAAATGACTTACAGCAGAAGGGTGATTCTGTGTTTTGTTTTTTAAAGCAATGAAATGGAGTAAACAGTTTTTTTAATGTTGCATATCGGGAGTTTGTTGGTGCGTCAACTTATTACATTTGACGCTAAAGTGAAATGTTTTTCTTTGTCTTTCTTCCAAATAAACAAAACCACATATTCATGGTCGAATAGTTAAAGATCCCCTGTGATGGATGTTTTCGCATCTGAGAAAGTGTGTTGTTCTCGTTCTCAAAACACACTTCACACATTTTCCACTTTTGAAACAATGACTCGCTGTATTTCACAGACAGTTGGACAAAAGGCAAATTTGTACAATGCGTAACCTTTGCTGATTATTTGGTTTGTTGTTATTTTACCCGTGTTTGGTTTCCATGAACAGAAGCAATGTCATATTATTTAAATGCAGCGTTGTTTATTTTGCTCTGTCAAGCAAAACTATCAGGCCTGACTGGGGGGGAGCGTGGGCGGGGACAAGAAGTGTTCTCTTCACTCCTGAAACTTTTTATGGGAACTTCTTTTGTGTGTGTGTGTTTTTTAAAATCATGCTCCAACCTGTTTGCAGCCGCCTCACATTACGTGCCGTCGCCTTTATCTGTCTCGACATAAAAATAAATCACTTCCTGTGTGCAGGGCAGAAAAGTCACTGATACACAGACTAAATCAGGACTGTGTGACCTCATTTCCCAGCGGTTTAAAACACATTTGTTTATATTCAAAGGTTGCACACTACAGTGGATTTAAACATTGTAAACAATCTCTTCGGCAGACAGAGGAGATGACATTTGCAATTTGACCTTACGCGGCCTCCTGTGAGGAGAATGTGTACATGAGTGATTTTCTATCCTTTGAAGGAACAATAACTGCCGATGTTTTGGGGGCGAGGACAATCTCGCAGAACCAACAATGTGCATTTTCACATCACTTCTCCATCAGCTATCGTTCCCTCGTTCCTCCACATCTCGACCCTATTAGCTTTTATTTAGCTCTCATCTGCCTCCCTCTCTCCCTCCCGTCTTCCTCTTTAAGTAACTATTTATCATGCAGAGTCGCTCAGCAATATCTGAATTCCTCCACCTCCGTGTTTCATATCTATTACTCCCTCTCTGTCTCCGTCTCTCTGTGCCGCGCTCAGTGTTGCTCACAAACGTCTGCAAATGACAGCGAGCAACAGGCTTCATTATGACTGAATGAAAATCAGAGCACGGGTGCAAAGCACGCTGAGCACAGAAATCCCACACAACCACAGTGCACACACACACACACAGAGGCACGTACAGAGCACTTGAGGAAACACAGAAGCATGCATTTATCATGCTCAAAGCACATTAGGAGGAAAATTGTAATTAGCTACAAAAGAGGGAAAACGAGCACAGGCCACACATCACTGTGGAGACGAGATCTGTGAGAGGAGACGCCGACCGCGACGCTGGGATCAGACACGGATCGGAAACAAAAACACTGAAATATTATATTTTTAAGCACAGTTAAGTCAAGGTTGTGCCTCAACTGCACCAAATGTCCTTGTCCCAGTATACAAGCACTAATGGGAATCACTATTTAGTGATCTGTCCCCCCCCTCCCCCAACTTGTTAGTATTAGGAAGTTTCTGGTTCAGTTTGCAGAGTCTTCCTACCATCACTCATTCATCCATTCATTCATTCACTATCCACGTTATCCCACACCTGCTGGATTCGAAGACTTGAGTCGAGATGCACAAACATTCACTCACACATTCACACCTATGATCAGGTTAGAGCAGGGGTGTCCAAACTTTTTTTTTGTTTTATCGAGGGCCAGATTTGATCATTTTCCGGGGGCCAAACAGTAACATCTACATACATATGCACTGTTTTATAAAACTTTCATTTTCAATGTCACAATTATCATTTTTTAAATGGAAATGTAACCAAATCTAAGCCACTAAATTGCCTTTCTTTCACATTTGGAGTCAAATAACATATAATAATATGAGACGAGTGCATATAGCTGTCTGTCACAGGTGGGTTTTGAACCCCAAAGCGTAACTCCTAACCAGCTGAGCTAATGGGGTTGACATGTGACCAAGGCCCAATACATAATAAATAAATCAGAAGCTGTGGGCCGTACAAAGTCCCACGAGGGCCGCGATTGGCCCGCAGGCCAGACTTTGGACATGCCTGGTTTTGAGTGTCCACTTAACCTGTGCATGTTTTTGGACTGCCGGAGGAAACATGCACAGAACTCCTCACAGAAATTTGAAATGGGCTGACCTGCAGTACCCACACTGCCCACCAGTTCACTTTCATTTTTGAGTCACTGATAATGGGGCTGAATCTCTGTGGGTTCAGAGTCAACAGTTTACCAACGTGATAATGAATTCAGGAAGTGCTGTGATCCTGAACAACTCACTCTGGGACATAAACCGTGACTGCTGGATTTTTTTAAAAACAACAACGCATAAAATCAACAACAGGTCCTGCACAGCCTGCAGTTGCAACACGGGTAGAACCGGGGGCTGAGACAAACTTCCTGTGAAGCATTTTAACACAACCACGGCTTTTTTTTTTTTTGTTTTTTTTAAAAACACGCTTGAGGTAACTTCAGACAGCCATGGCAGAAGGAGAGCGGTTCTCGCCTCCAGCCATTGGCTGCTGAAATCTGTTATTGAAGGAGGAGAGGGAGAGAGAGAGAGAGAGAGTAATTAGCACTTCAACTTCAGAAGACAAACACTCCAAATACCAGATGAACTCATCCTGCTTAAAGGAGAGGGGGAAAAAAAGAGTGGTGCATTGACACGATTTGGATGTGTTTACACAACAAGTGCACACACACACACACACACGCAGAACACTACAATGTACAGCAATAAAGGAAAACATCAGGAAGGATTTGGGTAAATAGAGTGTTAGCTGTCTAAATACAGATACCAGCTGCTGTAATATTGTCTTCAACACTTCCACTGTTCAAAAGTTAATGAGCTTGTGACTCGGTGTCAGTGTGTGTGTGTGTGTGTGTGTGTGTTTTTCCTCTTTATGCAAACACATATATCGAGTGCATGGTAAAGCAAATCAAACATTTAAAGTAAAAGTAAAAAACACACAACAGTAAACATAATTCTCATAAACGTGAGAAGATTAGAAACAGTCGCTGCTTTAATTCTTCAAAAAATAATCTATGTGTGTGTGTGTGTGTGTGTGTGTCCAACATCGTTTCAAATGGCAAGAATTCTGTTATTTGGTTGGAGAAATTATTTAAAATTAGGATGTGATTCTTTTGTTATATGTTCCAATCCATATGTTGATTCAGACTCGGGTCCAGTCGTCCTCATGGGGACCACAGTCCTGGTCCTAATGAGGCAGAACAAAGCCGGGTTAAGGGTTAAAGGTTAAACTGGTGATTGGCTGAGTTTAGTGATGGGCCTTTGTTTAGACTGTACTGATGAAAGGAAGTCAATGCATTGTCCTCACAAGGATACTTAAAGTTAAAGAGTTAAACATAGAGTAAGGTAACCTATCACTAAGATAGGTGTACAAAAAGGTGTGCGTGTGTATTTGAATTTATGTCTTTGTGAGGACATTTTGTTTGAGCTCCACAAATTTAATGGGATCTTTGAGGGTTAAGGCCTGGTTTGAGGGTAAGGGTGAGGGTTGGACATGAAGTGGTTATGGTTTAGATGAGGGATAATGCTCCGCTGAAGCTGTTAATGTAGAGTCCTATAAGAAGCTGAGAGAGACTGTATGTGTGTGTGGCTCCATGCTGGTGGGCATGTGTGTGTTTGTGGGGATAGATTTCAGAGAAGATGGCTCCTTTCATGGTAGGTTAGTCAACATTACAATTCCAGTCCGTCTCATTACCCCCCATTAACATCATACAGGCTTTGATTTCACACACACACAAACATGCTTTTAATATCTTAGCGAGGACACATCATAGACATCATGCATTCCCTATGCCCTGACCCTCACCTAAACCATAACCACTTCATGTCCAACCCTCACCATTCACCATAACCAGTTAACCCTCACTTCAACCGATAACCACAATTCAAATCTGAGCCCAAACCTAAACCGGTTCCTCAGAAATGAGGTTCTGCCCCATAACATGATCGTCCAAGTGTTTATAGCTGAAAAAACAAATAACAAATACAAGTACACACACACACACACACACACTTGTGCAGTAGTCGTAGTGAGGACACTCATAGACATAACCCTACATATCCTAACAACCATCACAACTAAGTGTCTAACCCTAAATGTGTAACTTTGTAACTTCTCTTGGCAACTTCCTGTATACAGTTTTTGTAGATCAATTGGAATTTTATGTAGGTCATTACCCAAGTGTGTTCTTGTACAATTTTGGTAAGAATCCACCATCTACCCACAGATGACAGATCACAAATAAATAATACATTTTATTATGAAATCCCCATCTATTTTAAAGGACAAAACTGTAAAAAAAAAATCAATATATAATATATAATATTTAAAATCTCATATATATCATATAATCATATATAATCTCTGCTAAATCTCATCAGAATTTGGAGAATGTATATAGACTCAGACTTCCTAACCCAGAGGTGTCAAACCAGCCCATTTCATGTGGCCAATTATAACTATTCCAGACACTTTTATTTTGAAAATCTAAGCTCATATGAATAGTTTTTCACTTGAGTGGCCTCCTACTGGACAGACTAGATGATCAGTGAGGATTTGAGACCCCTGCCCTAACCCAACAGACCAGGTTTCACCCTGTCCTCCCCTACCATCTCCATAACCCTGACCCTGAATCTAAACCAAGATTTAACCCTCAAAAAGCCATTTTAAGTGGTAACAGAAAGTGAGGAGCAGCCAAAATGTCCTCACTCCCTATGGTTTTTGGGTCCTCACAAAGAGACCAATACAAGAACCCACACACACACACACACACACACACACACACACACACACACACACACACACACAGACTCCCTGCTGCACAAACACATGTTCAGTCCACTTGTGATCAAGGAGGACGTCATAGTGGACAACGATGTGTCTCAGCTCACAGATTTCTGTTTTTCCTCATTTCTCCAAGTTTTGTTTCATGCATTGTTGGAGGAAAAAAAAACATCGTCTTTTTAGATCTTTTCTTTTATATTATATTCTACTAATTCAGTAAAAAATAAAAGAGTGACCACATTCACTCTCATATTCACTGTGCAGCTACAACAATAAATAATGAATTTGTGTGAAAACAAAGCCGAGCTGTTTATAGACACACACACACAAAGCTGTTTTTAGTTTTAAGTCGTTCAAAAACAATTTTAATGAAAAGAAAATACGCACATTTATAATCGGCACTGAAATTTAAAAAAAAAAAACATAAACAAGAGCCAATTAATGTTCAAAGCATCAGGAATATTTACTTTTAGAATCAAACATCAGACTTTTGAAACGCTGCATGTTCCCGCAAGAAAACAAGAAAACAAAAAAACGATTATTGAGTCTCATCTACATATTAATAAATAAATACTAACGTTTTGGGATGAGGATGGGATTAAAAATGAATTTTCTCTACGTTTTTCGAATGAAATAACAATTAAACCACAAGAAATGATACATAACATGAATATAAACATAAATAACTTATCACTCTGCATTTTATCTCTGGACTCGTGTAGACTTTTATATTTTGAATGAAAACTAAACTCTTTTCAAATAAAATATTAAAATATTACTATTGTTCAATGGTATTATCATTTATATTGTTGTTGGTGGTGGTGGTAGTATTTAGTATTTTCACCAGTGATAATAATTACAATATTAAGTAAGAAAGTGAAATGTGTAAATATTATATTACCGTACTTAATAGAAGTATTATTAATGTCACGTATGTCATGTATAATTGCAATTCATTATTAATCTAATCTCTGTTTCTCTTGTTTTTTTTTAAATGATTATTCTTATCTTTATTGAATTGTATTTAGCTATTTAATCATATACATATGTATACAGCAACATCTAATTTTAAGTGCATTTGGCTGCATTTATCACATTTTGAGAACAGAATATAAACTCACAAAGTGAGTAATATTTGGCCCTGATGCATTAAATAATAATCTGCTGATGCCAATGATATATAAATGCCCGTCTACCTCTATAGAGCTAACACCACGCGTCTTTCTCTGAAAACAAAACTGAAGCCATTAGAGCAATTTAACGAGGCTGTGATCACCAAAGAGACTCTGAAGGTTCGTGCACGTCGATAACTTCTCTTACAACGACAGCAAAGGGCTCCTGTGTTTTTCATAATTCACCACGGGGACACACACACGAGTTTCTCTGTGTTGACGCGCGTCACATCTGCAGTCACACATAAACACGCACACACCGACTCTCCTCATTACGGCGGTTAAAGCTGCACCGGGTGCAGGATTCTGCCGTCAATAAATCATTACGGCCGTCGCAGACACATTAGTGTTGTTACGATACATAAACGAGCGCATTGCGGAAGAAGAGATCAGCGGCCTCATTGACCGCCATTCCCAGCTGTGTGACTCCAGCTGCAGTGGGGCATCATGGGAAAACGCAGGAAATAGACAACAACGATGGCACCAGATCTGTGAGACAGAGGTTAACACTTTCCTCTACGGGGTCTCCTTTTGTTTACCATAATTATACCACGGCCTCAGAGCTCATTTGACATTAATATAATGCCACAGGTGTGTGTGTGTGTGTGTGTGAGGCCGCGTGTGCGTGCGCGGTGACAGCTGATGGGTTTGTTTACACGTCAGCGAGCACAACCTGGGACTGGCAGAGTGTTAACGTGCTGCGAATGAAACACACCGAGGGTTTGAATCCTCCGGTTTGAACAAACTGTTAATCTGAGAGTGAGATTATACAGGTGCAGCGGTGGAGAGTTACAGGACACACACACACACATGCGCGAGTGTACACACACACACACACACTGTCAGCAAGGTGACAAGGTGACCAGAACATAAGTCAGCATACATTAGTCCAATTGACACTGAAACCTTTTATTATGATAATGAGGCATCTAATTAGCATTGAGTACCTTGTGTGTGTGTGTGTGTGTGGGTGTGTGTGTACAAACCTATCTTTGTGGGGACATTTTGTCTGGGCCTCACAACTTTAAAGGGCTTTTTCAGGCTTAAGACCTGGTTTTAGGGTTAGGGTTAGAATTGGGTTTATGTTAGGGTTGGAGTAAGGGGCTAGGAAATGCACTCAATGATGCATGTCAATGATGTGTCCTCACTAAGAAATGAAAAAATCTTTGTTGGGACTTTTGTCTGGGCCTCACAACTATAAAGGGCTTTTTCAGGGTTAAGACCTGGTTTTAGGGTTAGGGTTAGAATTGGGTTTATGTTAGGGTTGGAGTAAGGGGCTAGGAAATACACTCAATGCATGTCAATGATGTGTCCTCACTAAGAAATGAAAAAATCTTTGTTGGGACTTTTGTCTGGGCCTCACAACTTTAAAGGTTTAAAGGTTTGGTGTTAGGGTTCTGTTTAAGAGTAAAGACACTTAGATGTGATGGTTAAGGGTTGGGTAAGGGGCTTGGGAATGCATTATTTCTATGCGAGGCCTCACTAAGAAATAAAAAAACAAGTTTCTGTTTCTGTGTGTGTGTGGTGTTGTATTAACATGTCCTGAACCCGCAGAGAACTCAGGTGAACACAGTGTGACAGAATTCTCCATAAACAGACGAACTCCCGAGGGCTTGTCAATGCCACACCTCATGTTTGTGTGTGAATATTTTGTCTGCACATATTGGTTTTCTGCTTCTTTGTGTGTGTGTGTGTGTGTGTGTGTGTGTAGCTTACTCTCAGCTTGTGCGTGACTGTGTCGTTCACACAGGTTAAGAGTTGTGATTACAGCCTATAGAAGCTGGCAGTTTGAACAGGTTTCACCCTAAGGCTGGTGTGGTTACGCGCCTGCATAATAACACACACTCACGCACACAGATCTGCCACAATAACCACACACAAACACCAGCGAGGATGTTAAAGTTACAGGAAAGAAATGGACAAGAAAAACACCTGAACCCAAGACTTTTTGGTTTTTCCTATTCATCACTCCTGATCTGTTTTTTCGTAAAAATAGCAAATAACTGGAAATCAGACATCAGCTTTTCTTTCCTTAAATCTTCTCTTTAAAGTTTATGTTTTTGTTGGAAAACACAGCTTTTCATAAACTACTAAAGTCCTTTTCTGGTAAGACTCTTTTACTCAAGTATCCCTTTTACCAATTTTCCTGTTCTGAAACTCAAGTCAGCGTTAACCTTGAGACTGTTGGTCGCATTAATACTGACCAAATATTTCACAATCGTTAAGGAAGTACGTGAGAAATGCAGAACACTATCTTTGGTTCGCGACTGACCCACATAAACACACATGACAGATGGGGTCTGCGAGTTTGGGGGGGAAGCAGCTGCATATAAAGCAGGTAACGCTGCCAGTGGCCACTGCACAAAATGAGGGGAAGGGAAACCAAATGAAAACAAAAGAGTTACACACACACACACACATAAACATTTACATGTGATCATCTTCAGCCTCCCTGTTTCTCCAGGGTAATGTTTCCTTCACAGCGCTCGCCCATGGGAACCCTGCGGTGCCTCAGGTGAACCGCACTCACTATTTTCAGCACATGCGACGCGCACGCACACACGCACGCGCTCGCTCGCACAAACGAGAACACAACCATCTGTCATATTAAGCGTCACGGCGCCGACATCTCAAGAACAGGCGGTTTTGTTTTCCCGCTGGCAAAATGTTTGATTCATGAGCAACGAGGTCTCAGATCCTCTCCTGATTTTTTGTCAGATTTTTGTGGCGGGTTTGACGTCAATGAATCAGCACAAGACAAATATTTGTAGGTTAACTGTAAAATAAGAAGAATTTCCTCTGAACCTATACACAGCGACTGCCTCTGTTGTGCTGTTGCTTTGACCTTCACCTATTAGCTAATCCCATTAGAATAAAATTAGCATTCAGAGCAAAGATAATGTGTTTCTTGCTCTGTCATGCAACTAAAGAAGAAATGTGGTTGCACATTTATTCCGCTCTTGACACTAAATACAAAGCGACAGCAAGCAGCCAGTTAGCGTAGCTCAGCTCAATGTTAGCAAACAGAGGGTAACAGCTAGCATGGCTCTTTCTGGAAGCTCACAGATTTTTGGAAAAAAAAGTTGAATATCCATGAACACGAAGTAGACGCTAATAAATTACGAGCTACAACTGCTGTTCAACCATCTCCCGAGTCCTTATGCTAAGCTAGCAGGTTGCTAACCCAAGATCCCAAATCAGAAAAAACCTAAGATATGACATAAACGATGTATACAGTAACACAAAATATGTACGTAACGAAAGCCTTATATTATGGTGTTAACCCCTTAATGTCGTTCCAATTACATACAAAATGAGTTATGCACATCTTTGCTGTCTAGCAGAGACGTGCAGTGAGTGGAGATTTTTATATAGCACATACAGTGGATAGAAATGTAGGTAATTTGGCCACTCCTTTGTTGGACACAAGTGCCCCAGGCAACCCCTCGCCTCCCCGGAGCTCCACCGTGCTTCAGGGAGCTCTGTCCTCTCACCTGACCGAGTCAGGAGCTCCTCTGTCCAGAGACAAATGCCCCATGCAACCCCCCCGGGAGATCCGCCATGCTCCAGGCGGCTCTTTCCACTCTCCTACCCGGCCAGGGAGTCACCTGCTCGGACACACGTGTCCCTATTTGTATTCTTATACAGCCATCATTTCCAAGATGTTGAAAATGTGTGACAAACCAGTATCTGCAAATACCTTTCGTCACATGTAGTCTATTCTGATACATCAACCGACATTAGCAGTATACAGACGCCACCTCAGCTGCATTCATACCGGAATCAGTTTGTCCAAACGTCTGTTGCATAAAAAGTCAAACGAAAATGAACGTATCTTTGTTTTCATATATCATATTCATAACATCTTTACTCATTCATTTATTTATAAGAGCACTTGCCCTATCCTGTCCCAAGCATGCATTAGTCATCGGGTTGGGTTGGAACTTGATTCGCGATCGGTAACAAATCAAACTTGTTACCGATTGTTTCATCTACATCTGAACTGCAGCCTTTATCTGACGGCCGCCGTCATTCCCCTGAACTTAAGTGCAAATGACCCGCTCGCCGTCACGCAGCGCTCTTGCCTTTTAAAATTCAGCAGGAGCTGCGTGCCTGGCAGATGGTCGGGTGGTTATGTGTGCAGCATATGAACTGTTGATTGCAACATTTCCATGAATTATTTGTCTTCCTGTTCTGTCTAAATGAAAAAAATGTTTTTTTTTTGTTTTTTTTCCAAGACACAATCTGCTGCACCATAATTCTTCTTGGCAGTAGAAATAGCACAGGAGGGGGAAAAGAAAAAAAACCACAGAACAAAACAAATCAGCATCATCCAAAAATCAACTCCGGTGCTTTTGTTTCAAAGTATAGAAATCATTGTTGTAGCTGAAAGAAAGCGGAGCAGCGTTCTCTGTCCGGAAAGCTTGTTCTTTTTGAGGAATTCACTGCGAAAGGCCAAGGCCACCTGACAAAGAAGCAGGCTTTCAATAAGATGAATAGAGTCCAGTGTGTGTGTGTGTGTGTGTGTGTGTGAGTGTGTGTTTTACAGCCCTCTGTGATAAATCAGTGTTATATTTACGGTATTTTTCACTCTCTCTGTGATGTTGCTGAAAATAAAGTCCAGAAGATACCTGGACGCCACGAAGTGTCAAACCTCCACAAAAGATGGGACGAGATTGAGTGGGAGGTAAATGTGTGTGTCTAAGTGTGTGTTTGTGAGCGTGTTGACGACTACGGGAGTTGAGCGCGAGGGAAGGACAAAGGATGGTGATGGGAGGAGTAGTTGGAGGTGGAGCAGGTGAAGGCATCAGGCATCAAACAAAGAGGATTTCTGCCTCCCTACGGTCCCGCCTGCTGAATGGTTAAGTAAAGATGAAATTCAAGGTTGTGTTCAGTTTAGCGAGTGAAGACAGAGAAACAGAGAGAGAAACAGAGAGAGAGAGAGAGGCCCATGGGTTTGTGCTGCTGCCTGGTGTGCGAGTGCGAGAACATCAGGCTAAAGGTGAAGACTAGAAAAAGCTCAACGGAGGTTTTGAGATGTGTTGGTAAGACCACACACACACACACAAACACACAAACACACAACATTTAATTTCTGCCACGAGGAGTCTCTCAGTGAAAACTCAAACACGAGTCTGATGATGTCTGTTTTTACATCAGAGACGGAGATCATCCACCGAGACCAAAAACATGCTCCATTACCTCGAATAGAAGTACAGACTCCATTTTGGAGAATGTAAGTACACTAATCAACAAAAGATACAACATTAGTCTTGTCATTTTTGGACGTTTTGATGCAGAAATTCCACTGTATCTCGACTTTGCCATTTTAATTTCATTTAGCTTGTCCCAGTACTTCTCAAACAGTGGGGCGGGCCCCCCTGGGGGGCACGGTGAGGTGAGGGTCAGGGCGGGACAACTCATACAGTGGTTTATAGAGATAAATAAATTAATATTATCAGGTTCTCAATAGTATTTCAATTCAGGGGGGGCTTGAAACTATTTCTGTCCTCTGGGGGGGGCATGACAGATAATAATTGAGAAGCACTGCAGTACACAAAGACAAGCAGGTAGTCAATTTATTTATTATTTATATTTTTTTTGCTACACTAGGTGGAGATCTGGCTGCTTCCAAGGTTAGGGTTCTCAAACTGTAGTGTGTGTACCACCGGTGGTACACAAGCTTCCTGTGGTGGTACTTGGAGGGAGTTCTACTGCAGCTGAGGGATTTTATCTTCTTAATCTAATTTCACTAAACCAGTGTGTGAAGTATATGTGAGGAAGAGGAGGATGATGAGAGAGCAAATGATCTTATTGGGGATAAATCTGCCCCCTGTGAAAAGCCTGAAGCTGACTTTGCTCGAAATATTGACACAGCGGTATTTTAACGTTGACGGTGATAAATGTGGTACATTGAGAGCTCAACACCTTCACAGGTGGTACTTGGTATAAAACATGCCAGACTACCATCTACCATCCATTAACTAAAAAAGATCTCATCCCTAAATCAGGTAGAGCATGAATTCAGTCTCAGTGTCAGTCCACTCTGGATTCCACCACATTTGTGCTGTTGTCATCATTTTCTTTCTTTCTATCTTCTTTAATTCCTCGGAGGATGCCAACTGTGGAACATGAGCAAAGGGCTTAGGCTAAATTAACATAATACTGCACATGCAATAGTGACTCTTCTTCCCACTGCATTATCTGGGCGCGTCACGTTGACCTTGAGAAATTCAATTTAGCGCAACTTCAGTCAAACAAACATGTACTGTACATGTAAAAGTCTGCATTAACACCATAATTCAATTTCTCACTAGCAAGTCAATGTACCGACTCTCTGCAGCATTTGGTTTCACAGCAGGGGCGAGTGATGGAGGGATGGAGGAAGGAAGAGAGGCAGTTAAAGGTGAGCAAAGGAGTTAAAAGTGGAGAAGAAGAAGAAGCAGGGGAAAGAAGGTGAGGGGATGAGACGCTTGGGGAGATGAAAGTGGAGTAAAGGTGGTGAACTCAGAGCCGGTGAGAGAAAATCAGATGAAAGAGAGGAAAGTTGAAAAGAGAACAGGGGGAGAGGAGAGGAGAGGAGAGAAGGAGGAGAGAAGATAAATGAATAGTAATTGTGGCTTTAACACGGCCAAGGTTAGGCCTCGCCTTCCCTCTCTGGCTGCCCATAATAACAACATACACACACACAGCCAACGTCCTGCACCAGTCGATAGACGCCACATCACACAGTGAAACAGGATGTATGAGTGAAGAGCTGCAGCCGCGACCAGCATCGTGTTTGTCTTATGTAGTGAATTATGCAAATAAAGCGACACAACGCTGCCGTGACCGCAGGCTGCAGTGGAAGACAGATGTCCTCTCCTGCCGTCTCTGCACTTTTCTAACCATCAGTGTCACCCATTCGACCTGTTGACTCTCTGTCTCTTGGTGTCTCCGTGTCCAAACATCTGTTTTTCCATCCTCGTGCCCTGTCCTCTAATACAAGGAGACAGTATTCCTTTAATCTGAGAATTGATGCTGAAGCTGCCACTGGACGATTTCAAGGTAAAAACCCTATAAATAAAACATAACGTAGCCTTGATATAATAGATAAAAGACAATTTCACGTGTCAAAACACATTTAATTATCTGCAAACGTCTACTTTACTGGCTCAGAACAGACGTTAATCTACTTACACGACTACTTTCCTGAAAACCAGCACCTTTTTGGCATAAAAATAAACTTGAATAAAACATGTGTTTTCTAGATTGCTTGAAACACCTCCTAAGTGTTAAAGTGTGTCTGAATGTGTGGTGAGCTCACTTCCTCACGCTCCCAGGAGAGTAACGTAGGAGCAATGTCTTCATGTTTTGGTGGTGCGGACTGAAGCAGGTGTTCATTGTTAAGTTTGCGGAGCAGACGAGAGTTTGGGCTTCCTGCTGCGCTCCTGTTTTCCGCCTCATTTTTCTTCTCTCTGCAGAGAGAGGAGTGCAAATGTGGGAACGCTGCTGAGGCAGAGTGAGATGTCATTTTTCCTCCACGCTGACGTGTTTTGCCTCATGTTCCCTCGCTGTGCGCCGTGTACACGCGTCGGCAGGGAGCCCAAGACATAAACAACACTGTTTTGGGTAAATAACTACACTGCAGCCTCATACCAGTGCACGCGTGGCTCTAATGGGTTGCAACGGGATTTTCTGATCGATGTTGCAGCTCTGGAAGCAAATCTCCATGTGTGGGGGGCTTTGTATTTGTATTTGTTTTGTTTGTCCGTAACGAACTGTTCATATTGAGCAGTGGATTAACGACACTGGGCTGTTGCTCTTCTCTTGCATGAGGTGAACTTAGAAACCTCGGAAGTGTTTTGTTTTGGACCAAGAAAAGAAAAAGGGATGGATTTTAGCATCTAATTTAATAATGACAAAAGTTGATGGATGTGTCGCTTTATGTCACTGACATTCCATCCACCTTTAACCCTAAAACCAGGACTTAACTCAGAAAACGATGGGTTTGTATGATTTTATGGACCTCACAATGATACAGATACACATACACACCCATGAGGACCCTCATAGACATAATAATGCATTCCCTAGCCCTTTACCTCAATCTTAACCAATCATAACTATATGCCTAACCCGGAGAAAACTCACGCACACACGAGGAGAACATGCAAATCCCATGCAGAAAGGCTCTTCTTGCTGCGAGAGTAAGAGTCGTGCGTATTCTGCCTGACTTCACTTCCACTTTTATTTCATATCCGCGCTTGTGTCTTGTTTCAAATTGTGTGCAGTCAGTAACTTCCTGCTGTCACTCGTTATCCCCGTCACCTGTGTTGTCTAAGTCGCACCTGTTTCTCATTATTAAACATCTAAATCTCTGTCGAGGGCCGGCACGCTGAGCACACCGAGCAGACGAGGCCCGGGAGTTATCGCAGTATCATTTAGGATTAACTGTAATTTGAACACACTGAGATGAATAAAATCCCACCGATAAGCTTCATTTTCTGACACAAGGTGAATCAGATAAAAACACACATTACAGTATATTAATAAATATCTTAAAAAGAGGACCACCGCAGGTGTTAAATCGCCTCTCCATTGTCGCCTTTGTGACCGAGTAAGGGGTTTGACATCGTGAGAAAACAGTAATGAAACTGTCACCGAGTGAATGTCACGAAGAGCTGACCTGTCTCTGCACTCCTCACCTCCATCCCTCCATCTGGCTGCATCAGCTGCTTTTCCTCTCCTCCTCTTATATTCCTAACCCCACTGTCTTCACCATCTGCTCTACACACACACACACACACACACTGGTTCACATGACTTCAAAGGACATTGGATTGATTTACATTAATTAATCCTAATTACTACTGGCATAATCCTAAACCTGACCCTAACCTTAATTGAAATGTTTATTTATTATAAATGTTTTATTAAAATGTAGTAATTCACATCATAATGTGGCTGTGTATACAGACGTAGGTCCCCACAACATAAGGAATACCAGACACACACACACACACACTGTATGCATGTGACTTTATGTCCCTCCCCGTTATCACGTAAACAGGTTAAGGATGTGATATATACGTTATGAGCATGAATCTGGCGCCCTGAGGCACATACAGTATGTATACCATAGTGATGTTCTGGCCTCATTCTGTCCATTTCACTCTGTTTCTCACACGTAAACATCGCTTCACACACAGCTACATGATAGAAGAACAACAACACACCAAGCAGCTGTGGCCTCAGCACAAGTCGTCTCACTGTGGGTTTGTTTTTTTTGTTTTTTTTCTTATTATTGTAGCTTGATTATTCAAGAAGGAAATGAAGAATATCCAGTTCAAACTACAAACTAGAGTTGAGTGTGAGCGAGCTGTGAGCGCTCCACCTGTGATGATGAGGACTCTGCTCCGGCTCTCCATCAGTCGCACAAACATACACTCGAACACACACACCTGAACAAACGGCATCGACTGTGCGTCGCGGGGATCCGTTAACCGCGTTAATCTAAAACACACAGCGACTGTGTAAGCAGCCGCAGCTAAACCACATAAAAAACAACACACACACACACGTGGACATTTGCAGCAACTGAAAACCTCACCCTTAAAATGCCCATTTTTCCAGAATAACTTCCAATATCTGGCAGTTAATTACAACGTACTGCATGTTAAATTACTGTTTTAACAATTTAAAATGAAGAATAACACTGCAGTCGTACACGGACACCAGATTTAGTGTGTTAAATTGTGAAATCTGAACAGTATGAAACATATTTACAATAACATTTTTTAGAGTCTCTCAAAGTGAAAAAACAGGCCCATAAAAAAGGAAACTATGTACAGGTGTTCTTCCCACTCTCTCCTCTCTGGCAACAAAGATGCTGATTCTCTGGCTTCCTGCAACAGTGCAAGTGAAATGACCATAATAACAAGCATACATAGCACTAACCGTTGCGTAACTACGGCAACTGCGCTTGTGCATAAGCGTTTTTCTCCACCCACATGCCAACTTTCTTTTAGACTTTTTTGCAGCATAGGCAGTTTCCACTGAAGGTTCAGTGTGTAACATGTAATAAGGTTGATGAGCAGAAACTGAGTATAATACTTTAAAATGAAATAGAAAATCATTTGAATACTGAACGGGACTACAACGCTGGTTCATTAGTGAGAAGAAACCGAAAGAAAAAGAGAAATACAACATCAGAAAGTGTGTCAGAGATCACAGGCGGCAGCGCTTCAAAAAAACAACAACTGAAACTTCAGCTGTCGAGCTGATTGGTCACAGGCCAGAGCTGCAAAACAGAGGAGGAGCACGAGTCATGGTTCTCCCTCAGATCACTTGATTTACATTATGCTGAAAGGTTATTATGGAGTCATTGATCAAAAACACCACGAGAACATCAGCCACCGCAGCTTTAAATTCACTCCGGCTCCGCACTCATCTGTATTCAGCAGATTATGAGGATGTTGAGCTCAGTGGAGAGCAGTGGTGCAGTGTTGTGTACACACTGATGAATGTTACAATGGCGATAAGCAAATGCAAAGTGCTTTGCACACAGACACACACACACACACACACATGCTGGTTTCCATGACTTTGGAGGACACGGCATTGACTTACATTAATTTCCTGGAGACTTTCTCTTACCTTAACCATAATTACTACTGGCCTAATCCTTAACCTAACCCTGACCTCAGCCTAATTTGTTAACATTTTTAAATACATACATAGGGGGACTTTTTTTTCGTCCCCATAAGGAAGACAAGTCCCCATAATGTGACTGTGTAAACAGATTTAGGTCCCCACAACATAAGGAATACCAGGTACACACACTGAAACAAAGACAAAGTATAGACATAATGCATTCACTCGCCCCTTACCTCTTAACCTTAACCATCACAACTAAGTGCCAAAACTTAACCGTTAACCCTAAAAAAGCACTTCAAATTTGTGGGGCCCCAGACAAAATGTCCCCACAGAGATAGGTACACACACACACTCACTCAGCTACACTCAAAGTGTATAATTCACACACACACAGATACACAACTACACAACATGCACACTCAAGCAAAAACAGAGCATTATCCAGCGAGGCAAAAACACATATCCAGTGACATAAACTTAAAATAGCATAATTATGATAATAACAATGATAATAATGATAATAACAAGATAACAGTATCTCTGCACACTGATGCTCATCCTTCAAATCATTTGCATGGGTTCAAGTGGGAGCACGCACACACACACACACAGACACACACGCACACACACACACAGATGCACCAGTTGGAAGTAAATAAGTCATGGCAGCAAGAGTAATAATCTCAGTGTCACTATATAAATGTGAGGCCGCGGCAGAATGCCAGTGACCTAAAAGTAAAGCTACAGAGAGACGAGTTAGATACAAATACACATCCACACCAGTGGCGTTTGCTGGTCTTTGAAACAGGGGGAGCTCATTTCAGGCCCAGATATTTAACCCACTTTAAAAAATAAAATAAAACGAATGAACGAATGAACAACTGCAACAAGGAAACATGTTAATTACAAGAAAATGCAATACAAATGAAGATGGACGACAACGACAACGAACAGCACACAATTTGTCCACAGACTTCTATCCCGTAAT
Organism: Solea solea; assembly: GCF_958295425.1. Lineage (NCBI taxonomy): Eukaryota > Metazoa > Chordata > Actinopteri > Pleuronectiformes > Soleidae > Solea > Solea solea. The sequence continues at coordinate 6,667,701 of NC_081153.1, read as the reverse complement.
CCACACAGGACTGAAGCAGAAAAGGCTCCGCTGTTTCTGCTATGCTGTCATCAAAAACTGGCTCCGCCTTTTCAGTTCCTCCAATCATCACGCAGAAGCCCAGCGTCCTCCCAGAGAAGCTGAGCTTCCGTGGAAGTGGTGTTTTTTTGCTGCATTTGTCCAATCAATATAGATATTAGTGGTTTTAATGCTACGGGAATACAAAAATCACATACGGCGGTCCGTCATCCGCCATAAACGGCTGACTCTGAACGAACTAGGGATACGATTAGTATTGAAATGAATATACGACAATTGGACAATTGCAGCTGTCATCAAGGACCTTAATTACCATTCCATTCCATTTAGTTATTAAAAGAAGAGAGAGATGGAGGTCACACTAAATACTTGACAGTTTTAGTCTGTAAGAGCTGAAAAAGGTCTGCTGCTTAAATACTTCATAGATATTTCCTGGTTGAATTCTAATTCTAATTATATATGGTCATTTCAGCAACACTTAACCACTAATCTAATGGTCACAGTCACGATCCTCTATGCTCTCTCTCTCACACACACACACACACACACACACTGGTTTGTGCAGCTATTCTTCTTAGGACACTTCATTTAGTGCTTTCAGACGGACACAGTTCTGGCTCTGGCTCTGTTCTGGAGTCTCAGAACCTTGCTGCTTTCCGGTGAACCAGCCCACGTTCACTCCAGTTCAAGAGGAACCAAAGTGGGAGGACCTTACTTTGCGTTACTCAGGTGAAAGTAACCCAGAATAGGACACGCCCACTGATGATGATGTTACGGTTCGCCAGGAAGAACTAACTACTTTTTTGGTTCCAGATGATAACTAACCTCTCTCTATTTAGGACCAGGTTTTGGTCTCCATTCATTTTGGTGCATTGAAGCTGGAATCAGAGGAAGTATGGAGAAAAAGTGTTTACTTCCGCCTGAGTAACGCGGAGTAACGTCCTCCCACTTTGGTTCCTCTTAAACTGGATTCACCAGAAAGCACCAAGGTCCTGAGACTCCAGAACCAGGACTGTGTCTGAAAGCACCTACATGTACTGTGCATGAGGACGTCTGGTCCCGGCAAGGTCGGTGTTTAATGCCAGAGAAAGTTCCTAAAGAGGTAACAAATACAAGTGCACACACTTTCCACACAGACACACCCACGGAAACACAAAAAGGTCAGTAGTGTAATTCTTTCCTGATAGAGTCACTAGCAGCGGTCTGATCCCTGCAGACAGAGGCGAGCTGACCACATGTAATTTGTCATGACCTTTACAGCAGCACCTAACCCAATGACGAGCCTGTAGGCTGCCGTCTGTGTGTGTCTGTGTGTGTCTGTGTGTGTGTGTGTGTGTGTGTGAAAGGTTTGAGCTGCTGGCAACAAATAACGAAACAAATGTGAAAGTTGCCGCCGAACAAGAGAAACAGCAACAAGAGAGTGAGTGAAACTCGGAGTCAAGGTCAGAGGTTTTATTTCCTCCAGGGTCGACCATGATTGAAAATCACTCATAATACCGCAAGGCATTGTGGGGAAAAGCTCTTTTTGGTTGACATGTTTTGCAGTTACTGCTCACATCCTTTTTCTTTCTTTCTTTCTTTCTTTCTTTTTTTTCTTCTGCTTCATCCACGACTGTTCACATCTATTTCAGGATAATTTAATCCAATTTCAGTCGTTTCATTGGATTTAGATTGTTGCCTTTCTTCTGTGTCCCCCCCCACACCCCTCTCTCCTCCCAGCGCGACGCATTTATGAACCAAAATGGTTTTCAATTTCACCCACACTCCCCCCCCCCCCCCCCCCCCCCCGCCGCCCCTCCCTCCCCTTTTTCTTTTATGTTTAATCTATTTATATTGTTCCTTGTGCAAACATCTTTGAGGCGGCTGTAGCTGCCGCCGACTGCCTTCATAAATTACATTCACAACTAATTTGCGACAGCAAATGCATTTGAAGGAAAAGTAATTGCCAGCAGATTACATTTTCCATTAACGTGATGAGGAAACACTGCACACACACACACACACACACACAGTTATATATTACATCCACTAAGTGGATATTATGTATGTTGCTATTAGACACATAGTGATTATGTACGTTTGATCAAACTTTTACCAAAAGAAAGCTGTTGTTTCCACGTTTGTGAGACTGTGATTTCTAAACTTTAACGTCCTCATCCTCCATTTAACCACTTAACGGTCCAATGTGTAAAATGAATTTCAATCGCTGAGTTTAAAACAAGACTAAACACAACTTTGAGAGGGAAAAATGAAGCAAATGAAACTTTATACTTTGTCTAACACAATTATAAACTATTTTAACTTAAAATATAAAAAGGTATACAAGTTTAGCTTCTTACACTTGCAGCATTACAGTTGAAATATTCAAGAATATTAAATTATTCTTAATCTTACTTAAGAAACTTATAGTAACACCGATTTTACTTACAGTGCTTAACACATTTATATGTGAGAAAACATAAATATTTAAGTTCAAAAACTTGTTTCAAACTTTAAACTGAATTCATAACATTCCACCGCTAAAACACATTTGTTTTCTGTTCAGGAATGCAAGTAAATAACTATAATTTGACGTCTTAATTAAGAAATAATAACGTGCTTTACTATTTTCTTCAATTTTCCTTACAAAACAGCTAGTTTGAAAAGACATGCATAACTATAGTAATTATATTGTAGCATTAAAAATATCATTTTGGTTAAAAATTAAACATAAAAAAAGCTGATTTCGATAATTACCAGTGCCCCATTTGTTAAGCACTGTATATTTTTAAGTTAAGACGTTGACGAACTTCAGTTTTCAGTTTAAAGTCGACTAATATTTCATTCCTCACCTCCAATAATAATAATAATGGAAACTAAGTTTTAACATTTTCCTCAATCCTGGCACAAATGAACCCACAGTGTCTGTGTTTAATAACATTTATTGACTAACTGACCGGAGCTACGCGGAGATAAGTTATCTGCATCTGAATCTCAGACGACTCCTAATGTGGAAGAAAGACTTTAAGAACAACAGCTCGAGCAACACAGGAAGAGGAACGACGGGTTCAGGGGAAGACACGTGTCGCTGTATGTGTGTTACAAGGTTATATGGAGACAAAGGACAAGCAGAACCAGCTAGAACAGCCTGGGACTCAGGACACCTGGATTAGAACCTGGATTAGAACATCAGCCTACTCTGCCCTGAAGGTTACAGGGATATTGTTTCTCTCTGCGTATTCAAATGGAATGGCCATGGAACTGGTCAGCTAGCTCCTCCTCCATCTCATCTGTGAATATTCTCTTTGCCTCTGCTACTGCACCCCAGGCTACTGATTTTACCACCCCTTTCTCTTTTTTCTATATGAATCTTTGTAGGGTTGTCTTGTCAATATTTCTATCCCTTCCAGCTTTTCTTAAGGACTTCTTCCTTTGCATGACCTCAGCGGCTGCACTCTCCATCTCTGCAAGGGTTGTTTGGCCCCAGGTTGTCTTCCTGCTGTAGTTTCTTGGCATGAAGGCTTTAATGTTTATGACATTAAAAATAAAACATATGTAATGTAATATTACACTAAAATATGTTTAAGAATAAACCTAAATTGTGCTTCATAGCGTTTGTCTCACTTTACCCCACTGCCACGTTTTTAGAAAAAACAACATCTCTTAGCAATTCAGGGTAATCTTCAACTAACATCAATCACATGGTTTTATATGTTGGAAGTTCATCAACATGTATGATATAAGTTTTTCTACCTGAATCAATTTGCTTTGACACAACAGTTGATTAAGTTCATAGCAAGAATATTTACTTTTACATGCAAAAAACAAATTTTTATGTGGGGAATGGGAGGGGCTTGAAAACATAATGGTCACATGACCACAAATGTGTTCCGTTGCCTAGATACAGGGGGTGGCTCACATTACCCCACTCCCCCCTACGTATCAGTTTACACATATATATATATATATACTTATATACGTATATATGTATATATATAAAAAATACATATATATATATATATATATATATATATATATATATATATGTGTGTGTATATAGACTTTTGCAGCACTAGTTGGTGCTGTGCTTTCCTGTTCCAGGTCTAGTTCCACATCACCAGTTGTGACATCACTCCATGATGTCCAACTTCCATTTGTGCTCAACTCAATGAAAAGTAAAAAGGTCATTATACGAATGAATCACATCTGATTGACTAAGTGCAGGAAGGTCCCGCTGCCGTGGTCATCAGGTCAAGTGCTTTTAACGTGCTCCTGTGAGGACTCCTCATGCAAGGACTCGCCTCGGTTGTGAGCGCGCAGCTTAATAATTTTGCTTCAGTGACACAAACTCTTCGTGTGGCTTTTTCACGAAGCTTTTACATCGAAAAAAAAATAGTTTTGAAGGACTCTGCTCACAGGAAGTTCATTTTCCCTCAAATTAAATACGCAAGGTTAGTCTAATTAAGAGCAGGCAGTCTTCTCTTTATACACACTTTTGTCCCTTAAAAGTGGTCGGCGCGATTTATATTCAAAACACAAAACACCAGTGGCTTCTTAAATGGGGTCGGGCTCTTGACCCCGGGAGTGTCACGGAACATTCTACTCCTGAATGAGAAGGTCTCTGCGCGACTCACGGATTTAATAACTCTCAGCGTTTCTCTTGTGCTGCCAACAGTGAACTAATGATGGGAGACGAGTTCCCTTTTTTAAAAAAATTCTCAACTCTTATTTAGAGCTGAGACGCTCGAGAGAAAAATGCTCTCCTCAAGGGTCACAGTGTTTTTTAACCTCTGGAGAAAGAATTATTATTCAGAAGGAAGACGTTCTGTCTCTTAAAGCTGTAGCGTGTAACTTTTCAACCACTGCAATAAGAAGTCTCACACTGCTGATTAGGCTCCAATCGTCTCTCTGTGTTTCTCTGTAGAGCAGTATTTTGTTTTTATGCCCGTGAGGACATTCAGGCACTGCACACGGAGAGATGGAGGCGACACTGTGACACAAAACACCAAGAAACACCCACAGGAAGTTAGATTCTACTGCTAAAAATTGTATTTCAATGCCAGTCCTACTATACTGGAAACGTGTGCTGTGATAGTGGGACACAAACGACTCTGTGCCTATATGTACATCACACTGCAACACGCTTTTTAACACATCTGTAGGTTAATTGTCTCTTAACTAGAGGTGGAAAATGAATATGCTCCTACTATCTAGGCCTTTGTAAAGATATGGAAAGTGAAAGTAATCTTGGAAAGAAAGGAGCAGAAAGAACTCACTCATGGACCATTTTTTTGAATATCATGATGGTCATAAGAAGGTTAAACACCTTCAAAGGCTTTTTATGTTGTTATTTTACATTTAGCCTTTTTTAAGACGTTTGAATTGAAAACATGGTTTTGTCTCTGTGTCTATTTGTGCTGCTATGTTGACCAGGAATCTCCCTGGAAGAAGAGGATCTGGGATCACAAAAGGAAACTTCCTGTCTAAATAAAGGATAAATACATGTTCAGTCCCAGCTGCTGCTGTTCCTGGATGCAGTAATGACACATCATGACACAGAATTTACCCTTCAAGTGTGAAGTGTCAAAAGTCTTCACAGTGAATAACACAGTGATTACAATCACAGAGGAACCACAGAGGCAACAACGTTAGAAAAGAAATCTCTTGATTTCTTTCATCCATTTCACTCCTACTATGAAGTGCTGCTGTCAGGAGGGCTCTGTGAACGTTTTTTTGGCAGATGTTTTTCTTTTCTTTTGCACAAATATAATTGTTTGTATGCATTTAAATTGTTCAGTGGTTCAATTCTGGTGTCGTTGGAAGTGGATTTAGTTGAACTCCAAGCTCTTAATGTAGGTGACACTGTCTCTCTTTTTGAATTGTTGTTGTTTTTTTTTTGTTGTATTTGTTATTTATGTCTTGTTATTTTTTTTTTGAGCCATGCAGAGACAATTTTCCACAGTGCGGGCAGAATAAGGTTCAAGCAAACCTAATCACATTTCTAAGCAGTAAATACGGCCACAGTCTGTGCAGCCATAAATACAGTTATAAGCAGACGGGTTGACAGAAACACATTCGAGCATGAACCACAAATAAGACTCCACTGAGCCTTGGAATCAAACATACACACATCATTTTTTCCCTCTTTGCATGTGTGTGTGTGTGTCTGTGTGTGTCTCAAATCTACACACAGAGGTGATTTCCCCACAGTCTGTCACTGATTGGATTTGGCTTAATTCAAATAAACTCAAGCCCTGATTTAAATGGAAAGCACTATAGCCCATTATGCGGCACAGTGGAGGACAGTCGCACTATATCAGCTCTGAATTGCATTAAAGCTCTCACTCAAACTCTCTCTCTCTCTCTGCAGACCCCTCTGTCACTCCACCCATCCACCTCCATTAGACCCCCCCCCCCACACACACACCACCCTTCACTCAAGGTCGCTGTCTGACTGACAGAGAAAATAAAAAGATCTGCATGTTTTCCAAATCCGTGTGTCTGTGTAACCTCTGCAGCTTTTCAATAAAAACTTACAGTAAAACTCAAGAAGCGAGGACATTTTTAGTGAAGTGAGGACATTTCGGCTGGTCCACACATTCTGTCACACTTTAAAAAGAAGGTTCTGTTCTCTCTCTCTCTTTCTCTCTCTCTCTCCCGCGGTCACATGACCCTCCCATTTATCCGGGCTTTGGAGCGGCACACAGAGCAACACTGGATGTGGCCGCCGGCCCGCCGGTGACTGGGGTTCATTTAGAGCGTACACTTAACAATAAGCAATGGGGATTGGGTATCACAGCCCTTTCCGATGTTTAAGCCTTGGTGCTGGGGTTGTGTGTTTATAGGTCACATCTTCAGACTTTACAAAATGTGTTTTTTTATCATCTTCTTATGTGTTGTGGAGTCAAAGTTATGAAAAAGAAATGGTAGCGATAATTGTGCAGAAGTCACAAAATAGACAGTTTTTATTTGATTGTGTTCATAAAAACGAGCCGAGCGAACTTTAAAACTGTGACGTGTTTCGTACTTTTTGCTCAGGTGTGTTCATATAGTAAAAAAATATTGCTTATAGGTTGTGCTGAAAATAATGGATATAAGACTCTCTATAGTACATATATTCTTGTAGCCTCTGTATATTGACGTTTTAACATAGTAATGTGTTCTAAGACCTGGTTTTACAGTCAGAATTAGGTTTAAGTTAAGGATAAATGTAACTAAACCCCTGCACCATTTATTTTTTAAGTGAGAGTCGGTGTTATTTGTTGATCCAGGTGCAAATCTGTACAGTTTAGTGTAAGGAATGGAAAGAATTGTACATATTGTGATACAAAACGGTGTATCTACTGCCTCTCTGGTCAAACACCAGCTACTGCATTCAAATTATTTTCATTGGCTATTTTAGACCATTCGTGCATCACTGGTACACTCCTACATCGCTGAACGCTGCAACTTGGGGTCAAAGTTCACCACCAGACCAGGACTCAGCCCACTTCTTCTGGCATTTTTCAAATCAGGCATTGGGCAGATTTAGTTAATTCAACAGGTTTAGGATTAGGACATTTAGTTGTGA